>NC_092815.1:115310531-115610531 GCF_023375885.2 Dermacentor andersoni | reverse complement strand
CTCGAGCTTATATGCTTCTTGCACTTCGTCGAAAATATGGCTGCACAACATGACGAAAGCTGGATCCACGCTAGAGTTTCCATGGTTAATTACGCCATATAATTTCTTTACGTGCGCTATTATTGGACAAAACGGCAACGACAAAAAACAAACAAACATGGAAGTCGTCTGAACGCACTTCGGTTTTAGGTTTAAGGATTCATATTCGGGTACTTCCGCGCGCACGAAATGTGACAAAAAGAAATAGATGCGATAGTGTTCTCGACACCACTTCTTTTCAAAACGTCAAAAAAGTGCAGTGTAGGCCAAGAATAGACACTTCATGGTAGTAGCACGGGCAGCAAGGCCGCGCTTGTTGCTTTTGGGCTACACTCGGCTGAGCAACCGGACGTGTCTCTCGCGCGCCTTCGTCGTCTCCCTTCGTCTATGAGCTTGCTCCTAAACGCATGCACGCCGCAGCACTCCCGTATAAGCAGGACCACCGAGATGCCTTAGCCCGAAAGATAAGCCCAAGAATAAAAAAAATAGTGGTATAGAAAAAGCTGCTGTGAACGCCGGTTCTGTCAGGAAGACAGAAAGATAGTCTTCCACAGAATGAAAGAGAAGTGCTAGAAGGAAGCAAGCGTTGCATGACAAAGGAACAAAGAGACCACGCACAACTTCGCCTGCGGTTTACGGCATAGCTAGGAGAATTCAAGCTCGCCATGCCAGAAATTTTTGTTTAGGAATGTTTACAATTCTTTTTTCTCATCCACGCGAGAGATGGGAAAGCACTTTCTGTTCCTCGAGTCGCCCCAGTTTCATTTGTCTGTGACCTCTTTTGTAGATTCTGCAAGAAAGATGAAACAAAGAAAGGGTGTGTCGCATCCGCTGCTCCTTCCTTTTTGGCATCCTTGCAGGGTCCGTATAAGTTCTGTCTCAACTGGTACCGTTTTCTCAGTTGTCGCTTTTTTGTTCCGCTGATGGGCTGCTCTGTATTTATGTTCTTCTTTCCAGCGGATATTATATTGTACCTAAAGAGATATCAGAACGCCCCTGACTCTATGGTCCTCTGTTTAACGTATATATCCAGAACTTCATCTTTGAGGTTGACGTCGGACGCGCTTGATGTTTCTCTGCTAGAGTGAGTCTCAAAATGCGCCTCAGATGTGTCTAGAGACGATGATTAGCACGAGACCCTGTCGCAGGGCGTTCAATATTGATCGCTGCGGAAAGTACGCAAATATATCTGGTGAACATTGGGCTCCGCTGAGGGAAATCTTGGGTTTGAGTTGAGGTGCCGTTTTATAAATATATATATATATATATATATATATATATATATATATATATATATATATATATATATATATAGGTGTGTGTGTGTACAGGGTGTCCCACACAAATTTAGCCAAACTTCGATTATATACAGTTAGAGGTAGAGAGAGACGAAGGCGAGTTAAAGATGAACACAGGGAAGATAACGAGAAAGGAAATTCTGACTTGCTACCCTGTGCTAGAAAACAGGGGTGTGTCCTTCATTTAGGAGTGATAGTGACTGGATGTGAGAGTGTGCCTAATTGCCTTTTCCTCTACTATCTTTCACCACTTCCATCGGTATAGATACAGGTATACAAGCGAACATTGTTGCGATATTTGACTTTTTTTTTTCACAGTTGAAGCGCATTTCGGAAAAATGAATCTACCATTCCAACTACTGTTGAGAGTCTAAGATCACCGATAACCTCAGTACAGCCCAACCAGATGACAGGAAAACCTATAGCTTCAAAGACCTATTTTTCGGGGAACGACACGTCTTCTTGTATTTGCCAATTTAACTACCGTCTTACTGGTTGTTTAGATTGGACACAAAACAAGTGGGCTGCGTATGGCTGGCAACGAACATTATCATTTGCATGAATTTCAGTGTCGCACCCTGAAACTATGTAGGACTTTGTTTTATTGTTTATTGAAAACGTCCTGGTGACCAGTGCACAAGTATTGTTCATATGTGCTGGTATCTCCATGTTAGCCGTTGCTTCTGTTGCCATTTTTCCTAGTTTTTTTCGATGGACAAGTTGAGCACGAACAAAAAGTAGCATTGAGCAAAATACAATACAGCTACTTGCATGCAGATATTCATCGTCGCAGCTAGGTTAACTGTCTTCTTGTCAACCTAAGCACAAGCTGAGAGAAGTGCAGTTCATCTTGCATCAAGAAAGCAACTTTTTCGAAGCAGCCTAACCAGCTGGATAATGCATCAATGTGTTCTCAACTTTAATTGATGCCATAAATTGATGTTGCGGTGTGCCTTACCTGAATGTAGTGGCACTAGTAGTACCGGATCCTCGAGAAGGCTACGAACATGTACAAAGATTAAATGTTTATAATAAAAGTTGCCACAATGCCATAACTGCTCACAAATACTGGAGCGCGTAGTCACGGGAAAAACTTTGTTTTACGAGAGTATTCGGGAACAGCGAGGACCTACTGGACGTGAACAATGTCTCTCTGAAGCAGTTTATCTCCCTCGGGCAGTTATCACTCGAGCAGCTCAACCCGTGCTGCCGACACATCTCCAGTATACGGATGAGTGTTTCTTTACTGGCTGCCGTTCTGACGCCCACTACTCACGATAATGATTAATGACAGAAATGAGACATGGTGATGACAATGGCCACATTCAGACAGCAAATCAGAAAGGAACGTTTTGTGAAAACGAGCTGCAAATTCTTATGGAGGTGTTAAGCCATGCTAATGCAGACCAAGCACTATGTTGCGGACGGTTACATCTTATGGAGACAAGGACACGGTCAATGACCTTGTTAGGTCGCCTCCGACAAGCTGATGAATCTGCCAAACCCGACCCTCCATGAACCAGTGCACACATTTGCGCAGTCTATTCTACTAGAGGCTTGAGAGTAGAATAGACGAGTAACCATTTCTTACAAAACACACACACATACGAACACGAGGAAGAAACGCAGAGTACTGAACGATACTCGTCGATACTTCGATACTCGTCGCGTAAGCCGTATTTGGCTAATGCCACGTATAAGGTTTCTGATTTGAGCTCGCATTTCTCGAGACGATGTGATACCCACACCCACAAGGCCGGCGAGCTCTGTCCCAAACGCCTTATCATTTTCCAGAAAAGCAATGAAACTGTATTAAACTGAAGTGGGAGCAATAAATGCTCCATATGCCCTGCTTTCTGGCACTGACTATGCTTACTTCAATGCAAGTGTACTTATGCATGGAGACATCACATCAATTCAATGCGCTGATACTTGTGGGTAGACAACCTTCTTCGATTATATGTAGTGGCGCCTTTTATTCATTCCTGCACTCTGTTTATTTCGAAAGACCCTGCGTAAGCCAGCATTCCTCCTCGATTGAAATGAGATTTCTTGACTTTTACCTTTGATTCAGTGCATCCACATTTGTTACAGCGCTGCCACACGGCACAATGTTTCGGCCCAGAAACCTTCACGTGAAGCACTGAAAGATGTCCAGGCATTGTGTATCCTGCAGTAACAGTAGCCACCCGTGCAATGAGTGAGGTGGGAATAAGTCTATATACGAAAATTTGGGGGACGCTTAAGCTTCGCACTTTAAGAGTGGAACACGGTGGCATTCAAAGATCCCTGACTGCTTCTCATGCTTCCAAGCAACTAAAGCCTATGTAACCGCAATGTTTACGAAGGAACGCTGGCAGAGAACACAATGCACGAGGGTGAGCTTTCTAGTAGAAATGCGGCTTCTTGCGTGAGCCGATCCCGGAGGCCATGCATTGCAGCGCCAAAAAAAAAAAAAAAAACATTATTTTCAGGCTTCTGTTATCGTTTCGCACTTTTCATATTGAATTCTGAGAAGATTTAACATAAAAGGCATGCGCTGTGGATGTTTTGTTTCATGACATCTGTTTGGGGGCTGTCCTCAAAATTCGAAGAATAACTTTTTCAAGATGTAACACAAAGTATGAGCAGCATTAGAGATAGAATGGTGTGACAATATAACCCGCATATACCGCATGTCATATGGCAATGCATGCAATATACATATACCTAAATATATACGACAACTTTAGGTCACAGGGCACCGATGCCGGACGCGGACAACGGACGCGGACACCGGACGCGGACACCGGATTCTCTGCGAGACGGGGCTCTTAACGTAATCGCGTCAATAAATGCCTCTTCAAGATGACCTTTCATTTTGCCTCCACAAATGTCGGATCAGATGAACGCATAGTGGTGGCCCAAACGTTATTCAGGAAAGACCTGGTTTTGCTTCTCCACCACAAACGCAACTATAGCCTGAAGAAATAAGAAACATTCACGTCCGTAACAAATAGTCTCGAAAGAATGGTTCCGTAGATCACTCTGCAGTCCTTATTTTCTCGTGCATATTTATACATGTAGGCACGTGCCACAGATGTCTTTCGGGAAACTGTAGGCATCGTGGACAGGGGGCGTCATTTTTCTGCAGCCGGTCCTTTTTGAGTGCGCGTTGCTGTGTGAAAAAAATAACTTTATCATGTTCGGCAAATATAAAAAACACACAATAAAATGAAACCCAAAAATATAATAGCTAATGATATGCCCGATGTAAAGTGATATGCAAATTTCTTCTTGCTTTGTTTCTAAGGCATCATCTGTCCAACTTTTGAGGCATACCTTGTCGATTAGCGCAGGGCGAAAAACAATAACAAAAATAAATACATAAGATACAACAAGTGCTGGTTGTGCGGGTGTGTGTGCTCGCTTTCTCATTACTGGCTAACATTATGCCTTATTTTTTCTATGAGGTCAATAAGTGCCCGAATGCGGCTTTTTGAGACAACGAGTACGCAAACGCACGTGTCTTCCTTGAGGCCATCAACAAGGAAGACTGCGTATCTCTACACTTGGCGCTGTGTGTGTATGTGTAGAGTCATGAATCCGGAAAAATTAGTTCACGTTGCTTCGTTAATTGCGCATATGAATGCAAAAAAATCGGAATACGAATTGTGATGTACTGGTGTGACAAAGGACTGCTGAGTTACTACTGCCTCTCTTTGGCGCATTTATTCCGAGAACAGTGCGAAGCAACTGTGCCTGTGGGATCGACTGTACATACTCAAGACGAAAGAAGAAGGAGAAAAGAGGTTAACTTCAAGAGCGCCTGATTGCCTGCCCTACTCTGGAAACGGGAAACGGGAGATTGAAACGCGTGCGAGTGTGTGTGTCTGAGAGACAGCGAGAGAATGGGAAAGGAAATACGTTCACAAAGGGCAATTGCGTTTAAGAAGCGCAAAAGTATCTTTATAGCCTTGTGGGCTGGCGAGCGATGGGGACGGTGTTCGAGCAGCACTTGCTTGGACAGCGGCCCATCGTCCATTCGTCGCAGTGCGTCGGAAAATCTGTGGATGAAATCCAGGACAGCGACACAGTAAATGCTCGATTTTCTCTTTCTACCGCAGACATCGCAAGCAGCCCTACCGGTCATTTCAATTATTGTAGAGTAAGCTTTCTTAAAGGCAACTCTAAACCACAACCGTCACAGAAGTGATGGCTCTCGTCGATCAGATCCAGGTGTAGGTCGGAACATCAAGGAAAGGTTGAGTTCGTGTAAGCTGGTGTGCGCATGCAAGGTAGCGAAACAGTTTTATAGTCTATGTTGTTTAAAGAGGAATGTGAAAGCTGTGGTCTTGATGCTAGAACAGCTCTGTCTGCGTAATTTTGCAGTGATCGTGCAGTGTCCAGGTAGCCACTGATAGGAGTACATTGATACCATATGAGAGAAAAGTTGTACAGATGTCGAGGACACCGTGGTGTCGACGAGGTATACAGATTCAACCTTACTGAGACCCGAAGGTCAGAGGAGAGGGCAGCATAGCAAGACAAAGGACAAGGGTATAACTTGGAGCAGGACCGCTATATGTACAAGGCATAATGTACAGCGTGCTTCTGATTTTCCCTTCGATGGTTAGAGACGATGAATGCTGGAATGGCCGTGGATCGCTTTGTGCGGGTCACGTTGAAAGGGTCTCGAAGCAGCAACAAAATTTAAAGAAGCAAAAAAAAAAGAAATAAAAAGAAAAAAATGCGGTGACAGAGTGCTCGTTCTGAAAAGCTGGTAGAGGAGTCAGTTTCCCTCGCGAGGCGAAGCGGTGTCTTCATGCGCGTTTTTTGTCCAGGTTCTCTTATGTTTTCTTATCGCTTCTATACGCTCCCAGTTTCTATGCAGGGGCACGCATTGTCGAGTTTTCCATTTGCTTGTGACATATAACAAATAGTCCTATCTGCGAAAATCCGCCCCCGGTATATATTGCTTATACGCGTGCTCAGGTGCCAAGAGCATGTGCCCTTTCTTGTTTACTGCCACTGTACGTGGTCTTTCATAGTTTCCTGGTCAAGGTGGCGACACGCGCAAAGTACTGAGTGCAGGAGGCCAACGCGGAAATAACCAGTCTTCATCACGCGCGTCCTGTGACGAAGAAATTGATCAACTAGGTCCCGTTAACTTGCCCAACGTAGAGCTTTAACTCTCCTAAGTCTTTTGTCCCGAAAACAATTAGTCCGCGAGTTTTGCCTACTATGTAACATGTGATTCGGACAGTTAATCTTGTTCTGTTTCTTTCCTTGTGGTTCTAAGATAGTTGGCGCCATTATTCAAGCAACCACCTCTGTTGCTCCTTGCTTTTATAAAAAAAAAATAGTCAATTTGTTGTGAATTGAACAAAAAACATGTGAAATTGAGCTCTTTATTTTTTTATTTCCGATACACTTCCTTCGTGCCAGAAGAATGTGGCATACTTCACATAGGGCATATTGTTCAAAGACGCCTGCTTCTTTCACTGTCATTGTTTAACAGAGACTTGGAATGAAACATTAGTTGCTTTCTGACGCTTAGATCGTTTGGAGCGGGCTAAAGAGCAGATTGTGAGCAGGGTATGTTATTGACCTGTTACGAATTGATTACACATTTAACTACTGCTCATTTATGACAAAACTAGTAATGATGCCGACCAAATACATAAGGTACTGTGGTGTTTTTAATCGCCTACGCATCGTCGTTCTCATCAACATAACTACCTACTTTATGTCTACCGCGCGACAATAGTCACTTCGGTGGTGCATAATTACCCGAAGGTTTTCATCAGTGCACTCCATCCTTTGCCTTCATATTTACTGTTCTAATCGCACCACAAGATTATTTGTTGTCCTCAACTGCGTTTAATTCTGAGTCATTCAGCCAAATTGCAACGGCTTCAGTGACCGTTTATATGCCTCCTCTGTATTTCCATTCCAGCAAGCACTGCTCACTATATTCCTTTCTGGCAAACAAAAAAAAAACACAATTTCTCGAGAATGTGTTTTTTTATTTGGCACTTGTTCTTTACTGTAGACCACCGGTTATCTGCCATATAACCTGGTATGCCTAGTTTCCGCTGTCTTTATCACAATGTTGGGCGTATCATTTTCGCTTCCGTCACTGCAATGTGGGCTCAAACCAACATTTATATGTCTTGAAATATTCTCTTTATCTGGATCACTCCTGGCCAGATAGACACGATGAACACCTTTTACAGCTCAACGAGGCTCACTGATAATAATGATCATTTGTTGCTTTTCCACGCAAGTTAACATTATTCTGCTGCTGATTAACTTTAAAACATAACTCTGATTTCAAACCATTTGGAGTGCCCTTCTTCAGCGCTACATAGCAGAGCATTGTCATGATGAAACGACATCTCGCCCCGCTAATCAATAGATATTATCCTTCCAGATATTGTACCTTTAATATTAATTTTCTTTGAACCATTCTGTTGTGACAAATATAGCTATTGTCTCGCTACATGACGCTTCTTTTAGCTGTTATGTTCATAATTTTCTTGTGAAGATATTAGGCAGCTATGAAAGTTCCCTGGATATTTATTAAGATATTCATGTAGGCTACCTCTACTCCTTACGCAGTGCCTTAATTATGAAGTATACACAGAGGTTGGATATTTTCTTCAGACTATATTTGAATGATGTCGTGAATCTCATTTATTGAATGAACATTATTTTCTAATCCCACTTTGTTCTACGTACGAGCTCATTAACGTCAATTCAGTGACTTATACATATCTACATGGGTGTAGAAAAAGTTACGAAGAAGCGTAACCGCTTTGTGCAACTTAGCCAATGCCCTAGTTATGCTGAACTTTAGGCACCAAAATGGATTGCTTGGAGTATGCTTTCCTTTATTTTGCGAATAGTCACAATATTCCTCACACTTTGTTTGTTGTCACCCTGAAAAACTGAGAAAGAAGTTAACCACAATGATGATTACCAGAATCTGTGGAAGTAAAGCAGCAAACTAAATAAAGAGAATAAAACAGGATCATTCGCGTCATATATTATAGGCAGAAGTAAGCTCTTGAGAACTAATAAAGTAACTGAAATATCATGCTAGAAAGAAAGCTACACATAATTTAGAATAAAGTGCAATTGCATGGATACATTACATTTGATGATGTTGGTTCGTTAGATAAATCTTTTTTTAAACATAACAGGGGCGCAATAATAATTGCGCCTATGGCCAGACTCTTGTGGAACCAGAAGGAACGGTTGGACTACTCCTTCGAACTCTCAGTGTCTAAGACGGGTCCAGTGTCTCAGATGCATATCAGTGTGACATATACATACAACGCCAATGCGTTTTTTCATGAACGATTTTTTTTTTTAATTTTAAACCGGTAGGTCTTTTGTATCAGACAGAAGCTGCTAACTTTCTTACGAGTGGTTCTCTTTTGCACCGATACTGTTCACAAAATGTTTGTGTGATTGCGACCTTCTTGGAAGCTCAGCATTTACAAAACGTGTACGTGTGGTGGGCTCGGGATGTTGCCAGCCGGAGGCTATCGAACACAAACTTTGCAGACACCATTGAAGCGAACCGGCAAATGCGTCTCATCGTTAGCGGAAGCCATTCCATCACCGGTGCTCCACTTACAGATCTCTCTGCAAGCAGTGTCGTCTGTTTGCTAGAGCCGACCAGAAATCAAAGTCCCTCCCGACGTACTCTAACCAAGCACATTGGGCGGCAATCATACGTATCCTGCTGCCGTCTAGTGACTTGCCTAATGTGTTTTGCGTTGTGTGGAGTAAGACAGCCGCAGCCGCCTCCGGAAATGGCTGGGCGGAATCGGTGAGCTGAGTGAGAAACGCTGGCGTAGTCGCCTCTACCCGGTGTGAGTGTTGATGACATTTTCTGCTCATTGCGTGCCACTTTCGGCCGCTTGCTCGATAAATCTACGAGTACGCGTTTCGAGCAACGACACATCATGCTGCCGCTACCGAAGAGAACGAGCGTTGCCGAAAGCAAGGACATTTGCGGCTTTCTTCATCAGTAATTGAGCCTTCTCTGCCATGTGGTTTGACCAACTCTGAAGTATTGCACAAAACAAACGCACGCAATAAAGAAAACAAAATAGTGAATGTAAGCACTTCAAGCACTGTCATATAAAGTGTGACAATACTCTCAAAATCATATGTGCGTGTAGTTCTTACGATTATTTTTACTCACAGTGCAAGTGGTATGCCATGGGCGACTGCCGACGTGATTTGGAAAGGGCCCTTGGGGGGGAGGGCGGGCAATAATTCATTGAATAGTATCGTGCCTCTGTCGAAATCGTGTCTGCAGAACCGAGATAGCGTGCGTGCCGTGTGTACTGCGCTATAATAGAGAGTCACTGAGAGCGTATTTAAAGCGAATAAAGGGGCATGCAATAAAGGCAGGAATTCAGAATCACTCACATTGTTCCAATAGCACAGACTCTGCTTTAGCTTTACTGTCATAGATTACTTAGGTGAAGGCTGCTTCTAGCATGTGGTGCACTCGGTCAATGAACGTAGGCGTAGCGGTTACATGTAAGCACGTTAAGAGTGTAATGCAGCCAAGCCCTTCTCAATACGCGACAGAATGCTCAAGTCCATTGATATTTATTTATTCGTTTTATTTATTTATTTATTTATTTATTTATTTATTTATTTATTTATTATACCTCAAAGGCCCCAGAGGTGGGGCATTGCATGAAGGATGGGCTTAGTTTAACAAAACAGTGATTCGAGAGCAGCCTTGAAGTGAAGTGCGTCAGAGTGGTGCATGACGTCGGCAGAAAGACAGTTCCAGTCCCTTAAGGTTTTCACAAAAAATGATCGTAGATGGGAGGTAGTCTGCGCCGGGGGAGTATACACGGCTTTTCTGTGGTTAATGCGGCTGGACTGAGCCGATAATATAGCTGAAATCTGGAGTGGCCAATGATAGAATTTGTGAAAAAGACACAGGCTAGCAATATGACGTCGTGATCCTAGATAAGGAAGACTGCCACGGGTTTTAGTTCAGACACGCTTGCATGATAAGAATATTCAGAGTAAATAAACCGGGCTGCTAGGTTTTGAACTGATTCCAATTTATTAGATAGGTTATGTTGATGAGGATCCCAGACAGAGCATGCATATTCTAACTTAGGGCGGACATATGTAACATAAAGTAATGATTTTGCTGATGGGGGAGCAAGTCTTAGGTTCTGGCGGAGAAAACCGAGGGTTCGATTCGCGGCATTGGCCAAGGTAATGACATGCTGTGACCAAGTTAGGGTAGTTGAAAAAGTTATGCCGAGGTATTTATATCAGTCAACGGATGAGATTTTGGAGCCGTATATGGTGTATTTCTCTGATTGGTGATGCTGCCTGCGATGGAAAGAAACTAGTGAGGTTTTTTTCAGTATTTAAAGATATCAACCATTCCTTACACCAGAATTCAATGCGCTTTAGGTCATTTTGAAACAAATCCATGTCTGAAGTGTTAGTTATGCGTGGATAAACTACACAATCATCTGCGAACAAACGAATATTAGAAGAGATCGCAGTAGGAAGGTCATTAATGTAAATTAGACAGAGTAGTGGTCAGAGAACTGTGCCTTGTGGTACGCCCGAAAGTACAGAAGATCGTTTAGATGATTGTATGTTAGCAAATACAAACTGCTGCCGGTTAGTGAGAAAGCTACGTATCCACTCTACAACAAGTGGATTAATCTTGAGACGGGAAAGTCTTAGGAGTAGTCGTTGGCGTGGAACTTTGTCAAATGCCTCTTCAAAGTCTAAGAAAATGGCATCTGCAGGTACGTCCATGTCGAGGTTAGAACTTAGATCATGAAGAAATAAAGCCAGTTGGGTGTCACATAAAAGACCTTTACGGAAGCCATGTTCAGCAGGATGACATAGGTTACTGGATACTAAAAAGTTTACGATCTGAGAGTAAATAACATGCTCGATTAGTTTGCAACTAACACTGGTGAGTGAAATGGGACGATAACTAGAGCACAGCGATGGAGGATGTTTTTGGGGACTGGAACAATCTTGCCTGCTCTCCAGTCTTTCGGCCCCACTCCTGATGACAATGAAGGCGGACAAATAGCACATAAAATCGCACTCACATTTGTTTTGGTGTTTTTGAGCATTTTAGCACTTACTTCATCGACGCCATACGATGATATAAGTCTTAATGAATCAATTTCTCAATGCCGTAAGGACAAAAGGTAATATCAGGCGTGACTGCATGATACAAATGAGGGAAGCGAGGTAATAGACGGAAGAAACAGTACGGTTAAGTTGTTCAGCAGTTTCGAAATAGGGAATACGATGGTTTTGTTCATCAAACAAAGCTAATGGCTGGGAGTTATTAGGGTTACTAACCTTCCAGAATTTTTGGCGTTATTTCCTAACATAGTCGGCAGCGTTTGCGAAAAAGAAAGTGCGTTTTTCTTTCTTAGCTAGAGCTTCGAATTCTTTTTCTGTAAGGTAATATTTATTCCATGCACTTGCGTTGTTAAATCGTTTCGCCGAGCGAAAAAGCCTTTTCTTCCTATTGTTAAGACGCTTTAGTGTGAAATTAAACCACGGGAATGACTGTTTTTCGGTTAGGGTGATAACGGGTACGTATCTTCCGAACACATCGAGCATTTTGTTTTTAAAAAGCAGCTAGTTAGTGTCGACAGAACGCATAAAAAACTGGTGTGGAATGAAGCAGCAAAATGTGCGAGTTCCGAGTTAATTGCTGAGTAATTCCCTTTGTCTTACAGTCATATCACTTTGGTTATCTTTGTAGGTTGTATAAGCTGATAGGATTACGATGCATGGATTATGGAATGATCACTAAGACCAGGCAGATGCGTCATTTCATGTACTTTGTCAGGGTCAGAAGCGAAAATGAAGTTGAGTATGTTGGAAGAATTAAAACTTTTGCGTGTAGGTTCAGTGACAAGTTGCGTTAATCCAAAGGTTAGGCATGAGTTAGCAAAATTGCTTTCGGTACTGTGCTGCGAAGTTGCTGATGTCAGGTTAGTCCAGTTTATTGCGGGAAAGTTAAAATCACCGAACAGTAACGTCGGAGAGTGGTGATGTAATTCAGTTACCGAACGCAATGTTTCGTGGAAATCTGCACCAAAGTTAGGATCATTACCAGGGAGGTGATAGTAGACTGCGATTATTGTGGGTGGGTAAGAGGCATTACACAGGACGAACAGAATTTCTAGGGAGGACGATGTCTTAATTTCAGTACATTGAATGTCCTCATGTGCGCCAACGAATACGCCGCCATCACGTTTGGTAGTTCGATCATGACTCAAGATATTGAAATCAGGGAAAAATGGCAGTATTTAAGAGCCTTCTATCGTAGTGTTAAACTATGTTTCAGTAATTATTATTAGATGAGACTCTCTTGTGTCGGCAAGATTACTGACAGCGTCAAGCTTCAGTAAAATGCTTCTAATGTTAGCAAAAACAAATGAAAAGAAATTCTTCTTCGAGTTAGCATTGCTGGCTGGGGCCTAGGCATCTAAAGTACGAAGGACAACCTTTTGAGTCTTACGATCAAACGTGTAAGCTTTGTTTCCAATTGTTAGCTTGTCGTGTCGGAGCATGAATGGCTTCTATTTCGTCTTGGCGACTAAGACTAAATGTCTTCTAGCTGTTAGATTGTTAGGAGACTATTTCAGTGCCCTTGAGTTACCTACCTTGTGGAAGAATTTGTTCCTTTACTTTGAAATGAGAAAGTTTTACAATATTCGGCCTGTTCTTTACATTGAATTTGCCCAAACGGTGGGCACGTTCGATGTCCACTGACTGAACAGTTATCTTTAATTCTTTACAGCATAGCTCTATTATTAACGATTCTGACTCGGCCCATGTTTCACGTTGGTGATCTGTTAATCCAAAGGAGACTACGTTTGAGCGTCGTGCGTGGTCTTCCGAGTCGTCCAGTCTGGTCCTAATCAATGAGATATGTTCTGCATTTTGATCGGCAAGCGTCCGGATATCGTCAACTTGTTTTTTTATTACAACAAGGAATGCGCAGTCTTCTTCAATTTTGGCAAGACGGTCTTTAATCTCCTTTATAGCGCTGTCACTCTGGGATAGCTTATATACGTTGCATGGATTTCATTTCCTGTAGCAGTGAAGTTTGGCCAGATTGAATTTCAGTCAGAGCTCTCATTATGTCACTGGACGTTTGCGTTTCGCTTACACGGGTGCTTGGTCCTGGGTTTAACTCAACGTCTCTTGACAGTATTAGTAGTTGATGAAGGACACGTGCACAATCGAAAGCAATATGAATACAACACTGTGGGTTCGGCAGCAAAAAATGAATGCAAAAATGAATATGCAAAATGATGGCGTTAATGAAACACTTTTGGAAATCATGAAATAAGTGTGTGAATTCGCTCAAGTTGTTTGCGAAAGACAATTTCAGAGTCTTTCCTGAAAGGACAATTACTCGTCATTTGCCTCGAAACAGTACACGCATCCACGTTGTCCTTCCATTAGGCATAGATTGAACATCCGGGCAATTCGAACAGACGCAGTGATCGTAGGGCATTTCGTCACCACGTGATGGCTCGTGAGACGCCGTATTCAAAGAAAGGGTTGCGAAATTCTTCAATTTGCTCAAACGTACACGCGTGAACAAGAATATATATGGAACAAAGGGCAAAAAAAAAGCTTTATTTATCGTAATTCAAGGGTGGAACGGCCCAAATTCCTTTTCGAGCAATTTTGGAGCAAGGGAAATTGCGCTTTGGAGCACCTTGGAGCCGACGAAATTGCATTTTGGTGCAGCTTGCAGGAGACTAAATTTCTATTTGGGGAAATTCGGAGGAGATAAAATGTCATTTTGAAGCAGTATGGAACAGGCCAATCTGAATATTGGCACAATAATGAAATATGAAATATGGAAGCGCATTTCGAAACTGCGACGAAAAAGAAAATACCAACAGAAGCGCTGTACTGTTACTTTCTTACACAACGTCTTAAGCTGAATATTGAAGCCCATTACTCTGGTGCTGAAACCGTCTAGAGCATACAAATTTTCATACTAGTGCCAATAGATTTTTAATTAGTGTTAGCAATCACAAAAATATGCATTCTGGAATAGTGAGTCCTAAATTTCTATTTGTAACCCAAGACATACTTTATGAATACATTTTTCTTTAGTGTCTCACCAGTGTGCGTGAAGTGCCTGGAAATGCGCTTCACCAACAGACCGTGAACTTCTGAACTTCTGCTGTTTATTATTGCGGTAACAATTATATAGACACTGCACGCAAATTTATGCCGGCATCGTCTGCGTCGCCGTCAACGTAATATTCCGCATAGAGAGAGATAGAGAGAGAGAGAAGGATTCGTAGAAAGGCAGGGAGGTTACCCAGAGGTAGTTCCCGTTGGCTACCCTACACTGATGGAGGGGTTAATGGGGCTAAAAAAAAGAAAGAGAGTGGAAAGGAGAGATAAAGAGAGACGAGCATGAAGAAAGCACGTACACTATAGAGCGGTAGGGGGCAGCGTTCTTAAAGTATATCGTGAAGTGCCGTAGACCGCAGGAACCTTGATAACACGAGTAAGATCTTCAGCGCGGTTCTTTGGGAGCACTGACATAATGCTTTTAGTTCTGATAGGGGACGATTGTCCATCTGGTACAGTAATCAGCACATCACTTGTCTCTGGGAACTATATCGCGGGCAGACACAGATAATATGTGCGAGCGTGTCATCGTTGTTGCATGTGTCTTACGTGGGGCTGTTGGCCATTCCAACGAGTGAGTTCGTAAATGCAGCGCCTAGCCATCGACGGTACAGCATGGTCTGTTCACGTCGTGGTAACCCAGGCGGTAGGTGCATCCGTATGTCAGGATACAACGAATACAAACGACACATTATAAAAACGTTCGAGTCCCACAGGGGCAATGTGCATTCATGGGACACAATGCCAGCCCAGCCGCAGTGACTGTTCGTGGAAGCGGAATCAAGGCACGTTAATCACTTTCATGTGCAGATCGGGCGGCTGCGCCGGCATGGTCATTACCGCTGATGTTGCAATATCCTGAAAGCCATTGAAAGATTATGTTGTGTCTCTTGTCATGGCTGCAATGACCTATGTGTCGAATTTCTGAGGCCAGTTTTTCATTGGGTCTGGGGCGCATTGGGCTTTGTATGCACTGAAGGGCTGCCTTGGAGTCACTAAAGGCTGGCCATTGTTGTGGTGGTTCCTGAATAATGAAATCAAGTGCATCGCGGAGTGCCACAAGTTCTGCACCCACCGATGTGGTGACACATGAAGTTTTTAATTTGATTTCTTCACAATTTGCCGGGATGATGAGTGCAGCAGAAGATCTGTTGAGTTTTGCCGAACCATCTCTGCAGACATCTTGGCGGAATCTGTGCACGTTGTAGGTGTGTTCCAAAGTTGCTTGCTTCAAAGCTTGCAACGGAGCTCTAGTTTTCGTTCTGATGCCTGGAATTGTCAATTGCACTCGCGGCCGGTGCAGACACCACAATGGGTGTGATAATCGTGTAGCAGGCGTAAATGGAAAGTAGCAGGCGTTAAAGGAAAAAACATTGATACTGTAAGACAAAAGGGAAGTGCGTTCTGTCACAACTTGCAGATTTGGTGCCAGAACAATAGGCTCATTCTTAATGAGTCAAAAACTAAGTGTGTGTTGTTTCGCACCCCAGGTACCTTTGAAAATATAGACGACCATATTGCTCTCGGGCCATTCAAAATTAAAATAGATAAGTTTGTTAAAATTCTAGGTGTCATTTTTTCAGAAAACATGTCTTGGAATGAACATGTGAAAACTTTATTACCAAAATTAAGCAGAGCCGCCGGTGTATTAAGCCAGAACCGTCACACTTTTCCAGTCAGCATTAAAAAGATGTTATATTTTGCACTCTTTAACTCTAACTTACATTACTGCATGCTAATATGGGGAAACACGACAGCATTGAACTTGCAGAAACTCTTCCTTATTCAGAAGAAAGCACTTAGATCTATAGAAAATACTCCGTTCTTAGAACACACAGAACCACTCTTTCACAAACATAAAATTCTAAAAATCCACGATATATACAAATACAAATTATTAAGAGTCTATAAAAACGCCACATTAGGTAGGGCGGAACTATTCAAAGAATTATCAAATCTCAGGAAAAGTACAATTTCCTACCCATTCCGATATCAACCGCCATACTACGTTCCCTCCTCGGGCACCCATTATGGGAAAGAAAAACTTGACTACGCCCTGGCAACTGCACTAAATGAGCTAGACCGGAAAGGTGTGGACGTTCTGGCCCTTACTAACAAAACCTTATTTGACCTGTTTGTTTGACTGTATTGAAACTGCTGATGCTTCTAATTGTTCTTGTAATTGTCATTTGTGATCGGACTGTCTTTGCTTGACGTTTATTTGCTGATATGTTTATATAACTGAATCAAGATAACAAATCGTCGTGTCACTGCTGTTGTAAGGGGTGGCTAGAGCTTAGTCAAGCTGCACATATGCAGCTTTTTTCTCTGGCCCCCTATTTTCGCAGTAACAATGTATTGTCTGCGGCGAAAATAAAACTTGATTGATTGATGATTAAAATTGTGATAGCAAGCAGGATGGATGTTTTAAAAAATTTTTGGCAAAAGTTAAATGTAGCCTTCTTGCTGGCATGCAAGCAAGATGGTGTGTGGAAATCCGAGTCGGGTGTCGGATGTGTGCTCTCAGGACATCTGCATCAATGTAGACTGTCAAAGTAGCGTCTGAGGAAATGACAACGGCCGCAGTAGTTGGCATAGTTTTTCGGAGACCGAGACAAATTCTGAGTGCTTGTGGTTGTACACACTGAAGTTGGCGGATATTGGTAGTGTAAGTATTTCCTAGTACAGGTAAGCTGTGCCGCAGGAAGCCAGAAAACAGTGCTTCATAATATAGTCGCAACATTGATGGTACTGTTGCACCCTAGGACTCCACGCCGAGAAACGCAAGACGGTCCACAATGGCGGCCAAACGCTTTGTCATGTACGAGGCGTGACGGTTCCATGACAAGTCTCTATCAATGATGACGCAAATAAATCGGTAGAAAGTCCAAGAGTGATAACTTCCTCGCCGCTCACCGCATGTTGCATGTGCGAGCGAAAACGTACGAGGGTGAGCCGACAGTGGCGGCTCAATCTCGCGCGCGCAAGGGAGGCAAATGGAAAGAAAGCGCGCCGCCTTGCGTCGCGCGCAGGGCACCGGGGGGAGGATAAGAGGAGGCGGGATGTTCTACTCCGGCGGCTGCTGCATGTAGCGCCGCGGCAGCGCGGGCGGCATCTAGAAAGGGATCTGCGATGGGGACCGAGTGCGCCGAGTGCTGACAGCTTCGTGTGCGCTGTGTTTTCGCCGCTTAGCTTGCGCGGAAGCGATAGCCAGCACGAAAGTCTATTCGCCCGCTGTTGCTGCCGCACTTCCTCATTCCAGTGTTTTGATAGCGAATGCACGTGGTGATCGAGTGATGTGTGTTAAGGTTTGCTTGTGCATGCGGGACACCATGCTCGTTAATGTAATTAGCAAACGAATTATCACAAGTTTATACGACCGATAAAACTACTTTCCTTACTTCTTACAGCTGTCTACTAATTTGATATCGCAATTGGTGCTTCACCTATGGCTTCACTTCAAGCCATTTTTACATAATAGACGAGAGCGATTTGAAAGCACCTATTGCTCAACTTTATGGTATAATTTATAACAGAAAGTTATAAAACAGATTGCAAAATATAATAAAACCTTAGAGCGCTAAAAACACAAGCGACGTAGAAGAAGAAACAAACACCACACGCGCTCGTGTGGTGTGTCGTGAGCGCGTGTGGTGTGTGTTTCTTGTTTTACGTCCTTTGTGTTTTTAGTGCTCTAAGTTTTTATCATATTGCATTAACAACTAGCCCACCTATCCATCCTTTTGAAATTGCTAATGTTTTGCTTGATACCGTATAATAGAAAACTATTTCAATCCGTTTTTATTCCAAATCCGCTACTAGGCCTTCGTGATAGGTCAAAACAGCTCCGGCCTCGCCCATATGGTCATAAAAACAAATTGGAATAGTTTTACCTAATGCCGTCCCTGGGGACAGATACGCCCGCCCGCTGAGCCTGCCGCAGTGTGCGCCTATTGAATATCGAGTGCGTCCGCAGCGCCCCCAGCCTACTTTTCGTTGTTTTGCGCCTCAGCTAGGGAGCGCCTAGCTGCTCGGACCACTGAACCGTATTTTAATACACTGGAAATCCTGGCCGTTGCGACAGCAGCGACGACAGCCGGGAGCGTCCGAGCGCGCGCCGGCCACTCGCCAGAAGCGCCGTAAAGTTCAGTGTTAAAAGTGCGAAAATTACAAGAAAGTGTGCTAGAGGCGCCGTCGCGCGAATTGTGGACGATTGCACTCTTTTTTTTTTTTTAGGAAGAATCCACTCGCACACGTGCCGAAGCTGTTCTGCCGCATCGTGGCGCAATTTCAGCCAGTTTTCTGTGTGGCGTAGTTTGGCGCAGGAACTTGAGTTTGTATCAAAATGGCGTGATTGTCGCATTAGTCCCACCCCTGCTAATTCTGACTCACCAACTCAATATGACGAATACACTGGAAGGATTTCAATGAAAACTTGGCACTCAATTCCTCATATAGGAAAAATTCGTAAGCGGAAAAGAAAATCTGCTTTAACAGAGAATCCTCGTGTGTAGACTGATGTTCGAGGGAGTAAGTCTGAGGAACAGTCAACACACTTCGCTAGTCACTTTAGTAAAAGTATAACCTTAGAGTTGCCAGAAGTTTTACAGCGTAAGCTGTTATGAGCTCATTCCAATAGCTGTTTCGGGTGGCGGTAATGTCCGCCGTCTCCACCGGCGAAGTTGTCCGGTGTCCGTTGCAGCTATTGCCGGGAATGAGAAAAAATATACCTAGTGCCCGCCGGGATTGAACCGTGCCCCTGCATGTGAGTCAGCTGCTATACCACTGAGCCATGCCAGCGCTCGCTAGCAGTCCGGGGAAAAATGCCCTATAAATGTGTCCCAGCGGTCGAAGAGATGCACGAAAAAATGACATGCGCGCTGCGTAGCGTGGAAACATGCAGGTTTTGCATCGCACTTGCATATTATTATACCAGGTAGGACACCTTTAGCAGATGCACATGTAGCAGTACAAGGCAGTTAACTAAACTTTGAGGAAGAAGTTATACAAGAATGCTCGAAAAAATATACGTTTTGTACCTGACTAAATCAAGCTGGCTTGGTCACTATGTCAGCGCCGCGTTTCAATGGCGATGCCAATAAATCATCATCATTATTAGCATCGTATCGTGCCACTTGCCTTGCAATGTGAGATTCGCGTCATGTAGCGCCTATACGTGCGCCCTCTTCATTGCACTTGCACATTATTACACCAATTGGCACGTCATGTAGCAGCTGCATAAGTATCGGTCCAAGTTTGATAGAGAAGTCTTGAGGAAAGAAAGGATTATGGAGATGTATAATTATTGATGTAATGAAAAACTAATATGACATACCTGATTAATTCAAGCAGGCTAGGTGACTGTTTTCCCCGTCCCATTTCAAAGGGAGTGCCATTGAATCATCATCATCATCTTCCTTGCCTTCGTTTGTCCCATTTGATTTGCGCGCCGCGTAGCGTCGATACGTAAAAACTTTGCATTGCAGTTCCATTTTGTTCCACAAGGTGTCGCGCTATCTAGCAGTTGCATATAGAACTTGCATGCTGCACGTAGCTGTCCCTGGATGTAGCAGGCTAGGTGACTACTTGTCACCATCCCGTTTCAAAGGGATGCCATTATTATCATCACCATCATCAACAGCAACGTACGGTGCCACGGGTAAAGAGGTGTGACGTGTGTGGCACGTAGTCTGGATGCCTGTGTTTACTCTTCGGTACACGTTATGGCGCCTCCCCGCTAGGTACGAATCGCTGCTGAAGAACCGAGTCGTAGAGCTACGTGCGGGACTGCAACCGGGAAACACCGGGCTCAGTAGACCACTGTTCAGAGACCAGGACAAGCCGCAGCTCGCCGTCGACGCCGGGCTGACCGTTGACATCGTCGTCGTGAAAACGACGTCAGAATACTTCGCCGCGAAGGCCTGTAGTGCGTGGTGCCCAAAATGGAGCTCCTGTGTTACCGCCCCTCCAGCACACGCTGGGACTGTGCTGCGTGTGCTGCGCAGGCCTGTGAGTTTTTGCTGTCCTTGTGGCACTTTAAGTTATAACATAAAATTGCAGCCTTGCATTTCGAAGTGGTGTAGTATTTATTATGCTAATGCATGTGCGGCCGACTTAGGATCGATGTTTCCGTTTGGCTAAATTCCGTCAATGCTGGCGACAAATTCTCGCACGTGGTATGAAATAAATTACCGCCTTCTCAGTGTGCCAACAAATTGCCGCTAGCTTGATTGTAGATAGCAATAGATTTGCGGAACACTTTAATTATGGTCGTCTCGGACGGTAAATAATCAATTTTAGTGATTGTCAAGTTTTTTTTTTTTTTTGTGATGTTATTTTGAACACTGCAAGGCAAAGCAGTGCCAAATTATTGCGCAGACATCTTGCAAGCTGCCAGAAGAAGTGTACTTTAGAGGACATCAAATAAAGATAATTTTAAGAAGCTTCACGGGTCGCACATGTTTTTCAATGTGCTACACCTATTTATATCAATATTTGTAATATTTTATGGGCATCGTTCTGTAATATATTGAAAAGTGAGCATATCCCCCTGGCTTTCTAAAGTGAGCAATAAACCATGCTTGCAAATAATTTCAATAACAACGTATTTTCTTAGTGGTATGTCATTGCGATGTAGAGAAAGGGGGTGATGCTACTTTCTTTTGGTCATCGTTATCATGCACAACTCGCGATGGGGTATCTCGTAAGAAATTCTAGTATATGGGGAGCAAATATCGAAATACATCTGCAACTACATATTTGCAGGCGCAGTGCGCCGAAATATTTGTTATGCAGTTACGCATGCCGGCAAGCAGAACCAAGGACTCTAACAAGGGGTATTTCGTAAATATCTGTTAATGTCGCAGCAATATTATGTGACTATTGAAATTTCGAGATTTTCAAAACATTTTTTCGCGTTCTCTGAGCACATACTCGCAATGCAAAGTACACTGTGCGAATCGAGTAGCAGACTCCGATACATAACACCCCTCTCGCACCCTTGAAACGGCGTATGAGCCACTTTGCGCTTGAAGCGAGCAAGTGCTTCCTCCGTTGCCTTCTCTTCCCTCCTCACATGCATTCTCTCTTCCTGGCCGCGCAATTCTCTAGAAGACACAAGGGCAATATGTGAGTGCTCAACAACTAGCTCGCGCGTTTTCTTCTTTGAAAGCAACCCTCACTCCAGCTTATGAAGAATCCGGGTTTTTCGGCTACACGCTGTTCGGGCGCACACGAAGTGCTAAACACGCCACACGAAGCGAAATTGGTTGATTTGCTCAAGACACGCAATGCGAGACGACGAGGAAAAGGAGGTGTACGACTGCGTGTTAAATACGAGCTACAAGATGGATCGAAACTGATGTAACCTCGTATATGAACCATTCGACAGCTCTTAGCCTGGAAACGTCCCGTGCAAGACCCGATTGGCCTGACGACGTGGGAAGAAGGGACTGAAAAAGCTGGCACATGGGGCCCGAAATTTTGTTATCTTTATCATCGGAGGCTGTTTAAGGACCCGCTGAGATTAAAATATTTTCTCTGTTTGTTGCTATTCGCCCTTAATTTCTACTTTGTCACCATCGTATGCGTTTTTAACCAAAATATTTCAACCGAACATTTATAGAATCAATGTGAAAGAAACCAGGCTGAATTTAGTGCTGGATCCATTTGGAAAATGGAAACCACGGTGTGATAAACAGTGCCTGGTTGATGGTAGCCCCCAAGAACTTTATATATCACAAGAAGCCGCGGCCGTGTGCATATAATTCCCGCCACCGGCTTCGGTAAGTGGCCAGGTCAAGGCCACCGGTGGCTGTCGCGGACCAGGTTGACTTGCTTAGATCTAGGCGCGAAGGTCAGGGCGCGCTTGTTGCGTTCTTCTTCCAACTTAAAGTGGACATTTAACAAGCGGATTTGTTTCCGTCAAAGCCAAAACAAGTTTCCTTGATCTGATGAGGACAGTTAGTCTAGTTGTCGAAACATTAAAAACCTTGGTGGTCTATATGCGCGTGACTTCAGAATGTTGAGTTAAAGAAAACATCAGAGACTTGGAAAACCTTTCTTTCATAACTGAATTTAATTATAGGGTTTTACGTGACAAAACCACGATCTGATTATGAGGCACGCCGTAGTGGGAGACTCCGGAAATTTGGATCACCTGGGAGTCTTTAAGGTGCCCCTAAATCTAACTACACGGGTGTTTTCGTATTTCTTCAGCATCGAAATTCGGCCTCCGTGGATGGAATTTGATCCCATGACCTCGAGTTTAGCAGTCCAACACCACAGCCACTAAGCAACCACGGCGGGTCCACTTTCATGATTGAAGTTAAGCACGAAAATTACCGGTAAACGAGCAAAATATCATACACTTATGGGTTATGAGTGTCATCAATGCATAATTGGGGCATATAGTACCATTTCCCTGTGGTATTCGCAATAAAATTGGTGAAATTTTCTGAGCGATGAAGTCGTTTGCACATATTCGCACATATTCGTGCAAACATATTCAAAGGCACTATAGCGTGGGTTAGAATGCTAAGCGATGCTATGCACAGATTGCTTTACGTCAGAACTGAGACATGGCTATTGATCTTGGCATCTATGCGTGTTTTCTGGCATGCGCTCTACGCAAGGATGAAAAATGTATTTAAAAACGAGTATTGATACCGAGATAAATAACCATGTGTTAGTTTTGATGTAAAGCAAGCTGTTAATAGCATCGCTTAGCATGCTAAGCCGTGCTATGATGCCTTTGAATATGTTTGCACGAATATCTGCAAGCGACTTATCCGCTCAGGTCGCAAGGCAAGCCACAGTACAACAAACGTATTTATGTACCACGCAGTGAGGCATATTTCATTCTCGTTTGAGAAGGAAAATGTTATACTTAATATTATTCATACTTTAGAAAACCAGAGATGAGCCCCACGTGTTATCATCGCTGTCATCCCTAATATTGACAACGTTATCCAATGCTGTCTTAGTATATTACTAATTAATTTGCAAGGAACAACGTTGACATGTGTTTAAAAATAAAAGAAAAGTGGCAGCATCTTACACTGCTGTAACACGTGAAAGCGAAGGCCTGCTGCCCACATGGTAATGCATTAATTTATTCGATCGGAGGGGTCAGACTTCTTACAAGACATAACGAGCTGCTGCTTGAAGTAAACGCATTGCGCTGTAGGCCGACTTCCTAAACGACACATGGGAGCACCGGTTGCACTGTCTAAAAGTCCTTCCGTTCTTTCCTTCATTTTTTTCTTTGTTTCCGTCTTTTCTTCCTTCCTTTCTTTCTTCCTTTCTTTTTTCCTTTCTTTCTTTCTTCCTTTCTTCCTTTCTTTCTTCCTTTCTTTTCTCCTTTCTTTCTTTCTTTCTTTCTTTCTTTCTTTCTTTCTTTGTTCTGGCTTTCTTTGTTCTTTCGTTCGTTCTTTTGTACTTTGTTCCTTCCTTTCGTTCTTTCTTCGTTTCTTTTTTCACATTCTGCCATTACAACTTTGCTTGCTTACAGGGGTATGAGCCATTCATGATGTTGACGTTTTCTTTCTTTCTTTCCTTCGTTCTTTTCTCTTTCGTGTCTTCATTCATATTCAGGCATTGCATCTTTGGTTACTGACGGGGGTATGACCCATTACAGATCATGTTTTCTTTTTCTGGTATGAGCCACTGCTGATGATGATACTTCTTGAACTACTCGACTAGACGCAGCTTTTTTCTGGTATGAGCCATTGTAGCGAGCCACTTAAGGATTTTGCCTTAAAAACAAATAATACCCTATAAAGTTTCAGTCTACTGTTCGTTTTCCATTTTGCATACTAAAGGTGACTGCCAAGCGAATGTGCGTTATGCACCACTCCGAAGCATCGGCTCGATCCACCATCCCAAATTGGGTCGTGTTCACCGCGCTGCCGCGACAACGATGATCCCACTCCAGTAGTTCGGATGCGCGAACTGCACTCATTACTGAAGGAAAAGTGACGAGCACGTCCTTTAAACGTGGGCTCTTCATCTCCATCGACGCCTCTGAAAACGAATCGCTTTTTTTTCTGCGCCGTCCTTTCTATTTGAACCAGAAGAAACGGGGTTAGCCGAGGGGCCCGATTTTTAGTAATCATGTCATGAGAAGCTAACAAACAAAGACGCCAAGGGCAACATAGGAGAAATTACTTGTACTTACTAATTGAATTATTAAAGAAATAATAAATCAATGGCAATGAAAGTGGATGAAAAAGCAACTTGCCGCAGGTGGGGAATGATCCCACCTCTTCGCATTACGCGTGCGATATTCAGCATTCAGTGAGCTAGAAGCCGGGCTACACCACGTTTGGTCCAACTGCCATGGTAGCTAAAGTGTCGCTGAGGCTGTCGTACGCATTCATAGCCCCATTATTTCGGACCACAATCAAAAAGGGTTAGAGCCCTCCCATGCTAGCCAAACTAGACAAGGCAGACTCGATCATCAGGGAATTTACTGTTATCGTTTTGGCATAGCACATAAGACTGCTCAAGAAGCTGTGAAGCAGGTTATCTGCAAGTTTTGAACTCTTCATAGCGGAATAAACAGAAAGATCTCGCACTTAGACTTCTCCGTGAGAGGAAGTCCCAACCAAATTTGAAGCTGAACATATTAGCAAGGGCGACCGGCCAACGGAAAAGAACGCTTACGAACGAAAAGTTTAGCGAATACGTACCCAAAGGCATGTCGCTCAACGTCGGAAGGGTAACCGCAGATATAATAATATGGATGTATCATCGGTGGTAACGGTAATAACATGCGGCGAAGTGATATTGTTTTTTTACTTCAACTTCAACTAATGGCGTGTTGTATTTTACTGAAATGACCATTTAAATTTTACAGCTAACTGTGTCAGTTCGTCCATGCCTTCCATTAAACTCTTGTCGTCGTGTTGTCAGGCCACCTTCTGAAGGTCACCCTTAATCGCGAGAGAAAGCGTTTTACCCACCACTTCCTCTATAGAGATACAGCTCATGATCTTGCGGCAATATCTATTTGCGAGCTGGATGCGCCAAGCAGTGCATTGTCGCCTAGCTTTGGCACTTGGCTTTTGTGCGGGGTTTCGGTCTTCGTGCTGAATGACGATGCGTGGTGACGTCTGTAACTTTCTTTCAGAGAGCACATGAGGCAATACTGTGACGACACTGTCGGTGTCACAAAGACGTTTTTGATAGAAAGCGGTGTCCACTGTGAGGTTCTGCTGCTATCGCTGTAAATGAGTTCCGAGCCAGAAAAATCTATTTGTTGTTTAGTGCGTCAGCATTCGGGGCGTGAAAGTTTAAAAGAAATATCTATGTGAAGTGTGGGAAGCCGGTAACGCAGTAGAGGTACCACCGTCAGTTATGTGTTGAGTGAGCTTGTGAACAACACTTTCCAATGTGGCGAACGCGGTTTACATCAGAGACTGGTGACCCCAAAGAGGCGCGACATATTTCATTTGATATCGTTTACTTGCTTACCGCCAAATCGTCACTGGCTTATTCATTTTATTACGTTGTGCATTCGGTTGTCCAGCTTGGCTGATTTTGCTTTCGTCGTACAGGGCCAACGGTGGCTCTTACTTCTAATCATGTATGATTCTAACTTGTTGAGGTGTTTTAATTGGCACTGTGTGATTATATGTATAGCTATATTAAAACTCTAGCCTAGTCGAAAGGGCATGATACGCACTGTTAGTCTTTTTGCCGAAAGCTCTGGCACAGGTTGTTGGGCTAAGTAGCTCGCTGGTAACGTAAGCCTACACCAGCCAGCAAGCATTATACGTAAAGATTTGCTACTCATTAATTTGAAATGAGTACGTAGTATTACTGTGCGATCTTACTATACGGAACTACGCAAGAAAGAAGTGAAATAATATCGATGTAATAACCATCCGATCACTCACACCTGAGATTTCCGAGAACCCCGGGGAAAGAAAATGGTATATCTGAAATGGTGGATACCGGAAAGGTATATTTTTTCATAAGTTTGAAAACGAAGTTCGAGCTTCCGCGTTAGAGTGGCGTGTCGTTTCCCACTCGCGTCAAGAAGGTGTCACCCGAAGCCGTAATTTCGTTGCCGACTGGATCGATGTAAAAAAATGTAAATGTAAAGGGCTGCGTAATGAAGGCAAGTAGTACTATATAAAGAGGGCGAGATCTGGGAAAGCGAAGCAAACTTTGATAACAGTTCCGACTAGGCAAATGGTTTTTTTTTTAAAATTGGTTCTCGGCAGAACAGGTGGGTTGGGTGAGCTTCATTACGATGCAAAGAAATGATACCTCCTGAACCAGAAGGCTGCGTTCTCGCGAACATGTTCTCATGATACCCTGCAGGCGACGGATGGCGTAATTTGACATCCAAACAAAGTTTTCAGTCGCATTTTATTACTGCGGGTAACTGGGGTTCAGGGTTAGATATTGTAAAAAGGTTACCTTTGGAGTATGTAACGGCTGTCCACGCGTGCTTCTCAATGTAGCTTTCCTTTCGGCTTCGGATCTACAGATCGTAGCAACGAAAGTGTCGCGTGTGTGTAATATTTTCACCAGTATGTGTCTCACACTACCATAGTGTGTCGCAGCCGGTTGCACTGAAGCGCTTTTGAAATTATGAGTTGCGTCGGGGTGATTTTCGCGCATCCGTGTGGTGTAGTTGGCTGTTGTTTACGTTGGCATGTATCACCCCCCCCCCCCCCCCCCCCACGCCCCCAGCTGTTTCTGGTTCCACCATGCGAAGATAGCAGCTTCCAGAATTTTTCATTTGTGTGCAGTGTGTCGGGTATTCTGGTAATGGAACGTCAGGCTCTCTGCGTCAACCACAGCATGCCGGTTACTGATGATGACCGACTTCGGCAGATGGGCAGCGCAGCTATGCGATGTACGCGTAGTATTAACATTAATTTATATATAGGTGGGCTTTCTCCAAGCACTCAAGCTTGCTAAAAGGGCACTGTAAGAGAAACTATAATTGGAGATGGCTGGCCTTCGCAATGCAGTGGACATATGTGTAATAAACATGCGAGTCACACTATATCTGTTTAGATAATTAAGGTCTATAGCAGAAAACTTATTTGAGCGACTTATGGTTCAGCGAAGTTTGGCATCATGCTACACTCCTGCAACACATGATGGCGAAAGCCTGCTGCACACTTGGTAATGCGTTAAGTTATACGCTCAGAGGAGCCAGACTTCATGCGAAACCAAACGAGCCGTAGTGTGAAGTACAGGTTTGGTGCTTTAGGTCGGTCTCCTTAACGACACATGCGAGCACTTAATGCACTACCTAAAAGGTGAAGCACTCTTGTCGCCAGTAAGTGTTAAAAATGTGTAACCTAAGCCCAACACAATTACGTAGCATCCTCTCAGCAGGAGAAAGTAACATACGTGGTCGAACGCCCCGCTCCCGACGTTTCGCATCTCGCACCTAGTTTCTCACTTGGCAAGCATTCTCGGCCATAGCGTACTTATGAGGCCTACTGCGCAATCCGCTACACCCCTGGCTAGCGTCTTACATCACCACCTCTCTCTCGCTTCGCAGTCGACTGTCTCCACAACCGTCGCCACCGCCGCCGCGTGACGTGAGCGACGCAACACCTGCTTTTCTATCTGCGCGCGCCGCTGGGCCCCCTCAACACCTGTCGCTCGCTCGGAGATGGTCACATGGGTTTCTTTGTACCACTCGACTAGACGCAGCGTTTTTTTTTTTCAAGTATATTGCACAACGACCCCCTTAAGGCTTTCGCCTTAATAATATTTCGACAGCGCTTTGATTGACTCTGACGTGTTATCGAGAGAGATATGAGCCAAAGAGGAGGAGGTGGAATAAACATTTATTGTACAACCAGCACTTTATGATGGCCGGGCCTAGCCTCCCATGAAGGGAAGCCGAGGACTTGCCTCACCGCCGCCTCGCGGGCGTGCTGGGTCGCCCAGGTTTGGTCGCCGAGGGCGGAGCTCCGCAGAGCCTCATGCAACCTCAACGAGAGAGTCGTGGTGTCAGTCTGTGTGTACTGTGCTGAGCACTCCCACAGCATATGCGGAAGCGTAGCCGGGGGAATGCCACAGCACCGGCAGTTGGGGTTAGTATAGACGTTTGGAAATATAAGGTGGAGGCGGGCGGGTGAAGGGTACGTGTTTGTTTGTAGCAGGCGCAGGGTGGTAGCCTGCGCCTGTCTGAACCTGGGGTGAGGCGGGAGGAAGGTTCGGCGACTGAGGTAAAAGGCCTTAACGAGATCGTTATAAGTTTTCAGATTGTCCTTGGTGTCCAACTCATTCATCTCCAGTGACTCGGGCGCGGTTGACTAGGCCTCGCGCATTGGAGTGGGTGACCTCGTTGAGATTGGGGAGGTGTGGGTGGACAGGGCCCGCATGGGCCGGGATCCATGTTAGGGAGATTATGCTGTCTTTAGAGTGTGGTGCCTGGCAGAGGATGCGAAGAGCTTGGGGAGAATTGCGGCCTTTGGTGAAGTTAGTGACGGCTGAGCGAGAGTCACACACGATGGTGTGACAGGAGTGAGCATCATTTTTTTCTTGATGCCCAGAAATGCACTTAGGAATTCGCAAAGGAGTGAAAAATCACCTATGGAATTTTCTGTACCATTATCACGTTATGCTTTGTCCGCATCATGAATAAATGGTAGGATTTGCTTTACTGCCTCATTGGCTTATACCAAAGCCGCCAGACAGAGCTTCAAGTCGGACGCGTGTTCCTTGACTTCGAAAGCAAGAAAAAAAAAAAACGAGGAGACAGGAAGGAAGACCAGACAGGACGAGCGCTCGTCTTGTCGGGCATTCCTTTTTGTGTTCTGCTTTCTTCTTTATTACGCTTGGAGCCAAGTATGAATTCGTACAAGCTCAGATATATGACCTCAACAAAAAAAAAGCGTTATTCGGAATTAATGAAAAATTATCGCCGAAGTAAGTGAATAGCTTTCATAATCTGCTGAATAATCTGCGAAAATATTTGGAGGAACGTTTCTTGTTCCGCCGTGATCATGGTGGCTTCCTGTTGACGTCGAGCCTCACACAGTTTCTGCAACCTCTGTTTAATTTCACCCACTGTCATCGAGCAGCACGTTAGACCATCGCTTCGTCGACGCACTGGGTTTATCAATCCCTGGCCTGAAGTGAGCGCTCTCTGACCAACCATCGAGATGCGCATACACCGGTGCCTTTCCCTATAACTTAGTGGCCCATTATGTTCCCCTAAGCTCGATCTCCATGGCAGCCATCGCTTTCTTCCTATGGTGCTACCCTGGTCCCATTCAATCAGCAGTGGAAGTCCCGCCGCCGACAATGAAAGCCGGGAAAAGAGGAAAAGAAAGCTGTTCGTTTTAAATAGCAAATCTCTTTCCATGCCGACTATCATTAGTCTTTGACGCAACTTCATGGATAAGCGAGTTTCTCGGTTGACAGCGAAATCTCACTGCACATTTTTCCGAAAGTTGCACCGCCGCTTGTCTTTTTTCGCAGAAGTATGGAAGCACACTTGATAAATAAAATTTGATATGCACCAAAGTTCGTGAAACTACATCTGATGACGTAACTGTTTTCTTAGCCCTTTCAGGACGTGCCTAAGTGCCTTAACAGACCAAACCGAGCGTCATTCCTTCCGACAACACGGCAATGATGGCGCAATTCAATCGGCGTGCTGCAAGCAGCCGACGCTGCCGAACTTGTCCCAGATCGGATGGAGTAGTCTGGGAATGCCGAGCTGGTGGCACTTCGGTTGGTCCAGCAAAAGTGGAAAGAGCATGCTGTCGGAGTGATCAGTTTCTTCATATGACTGAATTTGTCGGTTATGCAATGACTGAACCATTAGACATCCATCGCATTCATCGGAAATGCGTTCACATTTCCACATAGGCCTATATGCAAAGGATAACCTTCTGACAAAGTGCTAATAAAATACGGCCAACAAGCTTTTCCTGGACAGTGCACTAACATACATCAAGTGTCGTCAAGCCCTTAGCAAACTCGCTATAAATAAATACGCAAATAAATAAATAAATAAATAAATAAATAAATAAATAAATAAATAAATAAATAAATAAATAATGTGTTACCAATATAGTTAGCTGGCTCCGGGCCTGTACTGTTAGGCCAATGACTTCACTCGTAGCAATATTATGCTGAACTCAGCTAATTTTGTAACAAAAGTGAAAGCGCCAAGAACGCAAAAAAAATTAAGTCATTGTGCGCTAAACAGCACTGAAAAAATTATATTGCACATGCGTTTGAAGAATAGATCTGAATAATTGTGCTGTCTGCAATATTGCACTGTGATTCAGGTTCTTTACGTTTGGGAATAGGTCAATGAGACAGGACCTCAGAGCGCACAAATGAGGACAAAGTCGTTTACACACGTATAATACAAGACGTACCTTTCACAGAAGATGGGGGAAAACCGGGAAGTATAACGCTTAGGAAGCTTGTAACTGCTAGAGTGGACGTCAGCAAGATACCATATACAGGGTGTCCCAACTATCGTGCACCAAGATTTAAATATCTGCAAATTCCACGTAGCTGGACAGAACCAAGGTAACGTTTGACGTCGCTTGGAGATGCCCAGATTATGTTTTCCATTCCGGCTAAATACATCATTAGTCTTTATTCATTATTAAACTTCTCAAATATCGTAATTAGATGAAAAGTGTGAATAAGAAAATTGTACAGCAACATGAAAAACTCCCGACACAGCTTTATGTTGCTCAGAACGTTCTACATAAAGGTGTTTTTCCTATAGTGAAAGAACACACGTAAAGTGCCTCGAGCGATTAGTCGCGTGGTAATTTTCCGTATATTAATTGCTACTAGAATTCTTAGTGAAGAGTTCGACAGAATGCCATATAGTCAGGTAAAAGCATTGTTTGAAAATAAAACTGGTCACTGGCCAAGGCAGAATAAAAATAAAATGGCATTTCAGCATCCGTATGGATGGATTGTTCACATTGTAATGTCGGCTAAGCACAAGGTGCATTGCACAAGGTGGATTGCTTGCTGGTACATGCAATCGCGCGCGTGCCAACATGCAAGCTTAAAGGTGACTTGATTGTGAAGCATCCTCTCGCTCAGGGACGTTTTGCTGGCGAGGTATACAACATTCCATGCGCCGACTTCGAATCGGTGTATATGGGCCAAAGCAGAAATTTCTGCAGGCGTCTCAAGAGCACGAGAATGAGGTCGCCAAAAGCCACACAGTGACAAATGTCCACGAAGAGTATGCAAGACAACGGGTCACAAGATAACTTGGGACAATGCATGTATCGTGGTCAAAGATAAAAACTTGACAACAAAGCTCAATCTCGATTAACTACTAATTCAAACGACAAATAAAACCATCAATAGATCATCTGGTACTCTAAACTACGTGTACTCCCCAACTTTGCATCAGGTGCTCAAAGCAAATTAAGAACCTTGTGCTTAGTCGACATTCCATTGTGCACAATAGATACGTACAGACCCCTAAAAGTAATTTATTTTATTTTCATTTGACCTTGATCAGTGGCCTGTTTCCTTTTCGAACAATAATGAAATTCTTAAATTCCAAACGAGTCCTTCGAATTCTTGAAGCTTCAGTCATTTCTAAGCTTTATGTAAAGGTCACAGCTAATTTAGGCCTTGCAGGTAATATGTTGAAATACACGTCCGTTCATTAGCAGTTTCTTAAGAACAGTGTCCCAATCAGAGTCGCAGAATGCGATGTCAGGAGTTTTTGAACGCCATTTTTAGAATCATCTGAAAAGTGTTATTCACTGGTCATTGTTTTCTCCTTGAGAAAAGCGCCTGAATTGGAATGCTCTTCGTAATTGGGATCGCTGGTGGTAATTATAAGCTAGAGGCTAGGGAACCTACGCGGGTTCATGCACTTTCATACTTGCTATATTTTGGGGCTGTCAAGATTGAATGAGGAACATAGTATTCTTACCACTTTTCAGTGCCGAGAGAAAGAGATGAGAGAGTTTAACCTTACGCCGGCAACGGGCTGCAGAAGCTAGCTCGCATTTAATTGAGTTACAATGCGACACTTCTTCGACAGCCAGGCTTTTCTAAACAGAAGAAAAATAAATAAAAAAAATTACTCTTACATAATAAGTTGAATTTCCCGCTAAATGTCCTGACTAGAGCTTCAATGTTAGCTTGGATACAATCACCTCTACCCAGAGATAATGGGAAAATTCTTAACTGAAACCGAGTAAGAACAGCTATATTATCATTTGGTTCTCAGCGTTCAACTAGTTATAAGCGCTGCCAGCTATGAGAACGCTCACTTCGAGGGCAAATATGGTGGAATACGGCCAATGGTTGTAGCTTATTGCCACAGGTAACTGCTTTTAGTTGAGTCGTGGCATTGTCTGGAAATAGCAAACGTTTTTATATTTCTGAATTTTTTGCACTTTACATTTTCGAGAAGTAGCTTGAAGTTGTACACGTGAATGCAGTTGGAACATGTACAGTCGACCAAAAATGTTTACGGACCACGGGGTCTCAGAAAATGCTAAATATACGAGCAGCCTTTAAAAATAGCCAGTAAAACCGTACATCACAATGTTGTTCACATATACCAGTAAAGGCTGTAAATAGGAATACCAGGCTGCGGTTTGAGACTGCGGAGATATTCAGCTTCTCGTCAGCTCTCTTGGTCCGCAAGCTTTTTTGGTCGACTGTACGTAGTTGAAATGTTGGTGTAGTTGGAATACATGTACAAAATCAGCCAGAAATCTACGCAGATGTGCCGTCTGCCTGCTTTATTGTGTTTAGTACTTCAGCTTCTCAATATATATATTATATTTCTTATGCAACTGAAGGAAGATATATATGCCACACTTCGATCAATAGCAATTTTTTCCTGGGTCGTGCATTATTACGCAACACTTCACTTGACGATAAAGCGCCCATAGTAATCATCAAAGAAGTAAATTTAATTTCTATTTTGAGTGCAAAAGTCAGCCCCGAGTACACGCTAGAAGATACGTCTAACTAACCGTTCGCGCGGTATGTAGTACCAATCGAAATCGAAAGTGCTGCATCATCGCTTTCTCCTTAGCGTGTCGCCTGATCGTACCGGATTGGAAACCGTGGATGCGATAGCACCCGCGTAGTCATTTCGTCTGCAGTGACTCTGGGCCGGCGTGATTCAGAACATGCTGGTGCAAGTCGTGGAACAGCAGATGGGAGGCTATGCTATTACAGCTGACACACTGCCACCCAAAGCACGAAAGGAAACGTTTGGACGCTTCCCAGATGTGTCGCTATGTTTGCGCGGCTCTTCGGTCGAAGTGCGGTTGAGACGCGATATAGTAGGAGCAATAATATTGTCGTGCAGACAAGAGACGACTACGAAGAAGCGTTGTTGTTGCTGGGGTGCCTCGGCCACCACATTCTAGTGTGAGCTGGTGCCTTCAGTATTCGCCTTGCATAAATTACATTCATACGTTTCTCCGCCTCGCAACATTTTAATGGAGCTCGGAGCTCCGCAGCGGTCGCCGCGTGAGCCCTGACACGAGGATCGACAGTCAAAGTGGCACAATGACCCACCGCCCATCTCCGGTGCCGCAGGATCTGACCTCCGTCGTGATGTCCCAGCCGCGAGATCCAAGGGCCTTCAATGGCATCGATGGTACGGACGTTCCAGACTGGATTTCTTGGTATGAGCGTGTAAACGAAAATAATCGGTGGGACCCAACTCTAATGCTAGCGAATGTGATATTCTACCTCCGATACACAGCGCTAACATGGTACGAGAACCACGAACACGACATAACGAGTTGGGACCTCTGCAAACAGAATCTTCTGTACCTCTTTGGAAAGCCCTTTAGTCGTCAGCTGCTAGCGAAGAAGGAGCTATCGACCCATGCTCAAACGTCAACAGCATCTTTCGTGGCATGTGTTCAAGAAGTCCTCGCGCTCTGTCGTAAAGTTGACAATGACATGAACGAGACCAACAAAACTGGCCACATCCTGAAGGGCATGGCAGATGACGCATATAACCTGCTTTTCTGCAAGAACTATGACTCGGTGGAAGCGAACATCAAAGAGTGCCGCAATTTCGAACTGATAAATAGGCGCCGCATTTCAGCTTCAGCGCACGTCTGACTTCGTCTTCGCGGCTTGTCCCGACAAGGCACCACGACGAAGTCAATATTGTGACCGTATCAATATTGTGATCGTATCAATATTGTGAATGTATCAGAACTGGGAATGCAGATCTGTGTGCCGCCAAGCATGTTTACGCGCGAGGAATACTTGTTTACCTGTTTGTGGCCTGCAGCATAAACAACGACTTACCGCCGCTGTGCGTAGGCCTCCTCGTGTCTTGTTGGGAGTTAACCGGGTCGCCTCGTCGCCTCGACCGTGACCGAAGCAGCGAATAGCGGTGCGCCAAGTATCACAGAAAGGGCTAAGGAAATATCACTAGAGGAAGGCTATGCTCACATCGTGTGTGTGCGCTTTCGCATTTATCTAAAGCTTCTGTGGGTATTTCTGCCCGCTTCTTGTCCTTCTTGAGTGCTCAAAAAGGTAACATAAACCAAACTCACGTAGACGAAGTTGCGCCTCTTCTTCTGTAATGTACCGAGTATTCTGTCAGAACACTGGCCTCGAGCGGTCAGTCACGGGGCAGTTTTGCGTGAGTTTTCGGGCTTCTTTCGCGCTAGGAAAACACTTTCATGTAGCACGTATTGAGCAACAGAAAGCTGTAGCAGGAGTTTTTCATGCCGCTCTACAATTTTCTCCTTTACACTTTTTCTCTGATGATAATATTTTAGAAGTTGTTTAAATAAATAGGAATAATTGTTTAATTAGGCGGAATGAAAAACTAATCATTTGAATAACTGCAAGTGACGGAAAACTATATTACCTTTGTTTTGTCCAGCTACGTGGTATTTGCCTATTTTTAATGTTTCGCTAAAGCTACGTGGCACACCCTGTATAACCCGCTTCTTTTTTTTTTGCAGATGACTGCGTAATTTATCATACAATTCTTACCGAAGCTGACCAGCTCATTCTAAATAACTACTTGTGTGCTTTAGTAATTGGTGCCAAAACTGGTCGATGACATTAAATGTCACGAAATGCAAACAAATGACCTTAACCCGAAAGAAAGATCCACTGAAGTATTCTTACAAAATTAATAGCGCTTCTCTCGAACCAGTAGAGCAATTTAAGTATCTTGACGTAACGATCAGCTCGAACCTCGGTTAGAGCACCCACATTAAAAACATAGTTTTAGTAGCATCCAAAGGAATATGGCTAATAAGACACCGGTTAAAACATGCAACCACTAAAACAAAACTTGTAGCTTATACTTCGCTCGTGCGTCCCCTAGTGGAATATGCTGACGTGATCTAAGAGCCGCACACTAAAACGAATGTGAAAAGTATTGAGCGGGTTCAGAGAAAAACACTGCGATTAATACACCACGCCTACGCAAGACCGGCATCGATATCTGATCTTCTTAGCCGCTCCGATCTTCCCACCTTGGAATCTCGTCGAAAAATGCACCGTCTGAATATGTTATTTGCAATCATTAATAATCATACCAAAATAGAATTCCATACTTACATGCAGTACAACAGAACCCGACAGACTCAGCACAAGCACGACAAAACAATTACAATGCCTCAGTGCAGAACCAACACACACAAGCTGTCGTTCTTTCCAAGAACGATAGCAGGCTGGAACAAGTTACCCTACGATGTGGCCACCTTATCATCACCGATGCATTTTTTTTCAGCAGTCAGTTCTAGCCAATAAGCTTTATGTGCTCGGTTTTTTCCGGATTTGAGTGTATCGCGTTTGCGGCTTGTTTTGTTTGTTCCTGATGTGCTTCGCAGTAGCCTTACTGTGTGCCTATGTGGTTCTCTGTTGTAGTTGTTACTGCTGTTGTTTTCTTGATGGACCATTAATACGTAAAACTTCATGTACCCACTCCTGCCTTGGCTACCAAAAGGCAGCCGGCAGCATTGAACAAATAAAAAAAAATAAGAAAAGCTTCGAAATCCTCATTAGATGCCACTTTTCATCTTGTTTTCCGCTGAGATGCACTGAAATTCACGGACTCACCGAAGAATTCACAGCAGACCCTGTTATTCTTTTTCTAAGCGCGTTTACTGAAATGCACTACTCATATAGCAATCGGATGCCGCACTAATTACCTCTACAAATGCGAATACCTTAAAGGTCATTTTATATGCTAAATAATTGCGTACGTTTCAGCCGCGGCATGTACCATAATTGTCAATGGCTTTTATCGTGGTAATCCAGGCATGTTAGTGTCGTACTTGCTTTTCCTGGTAAATTCGTGTAACTCACAAGTTCTACTCATTGTTCAAATGGTGTTAGTGCATTAAATCGCATTCCGTTCACTTTACACCAGCCATGGACGAGGATATACGCAGAGATGCGAAAGATCTGATGCGGTATTTATACTTTCCTTAAATTACTTTTATCCCTCTTAAGAGGGAGACGGAACAGTCTCTATAAAACAACAAAGTACGGTGGTTCTGGAAAATAAAATGTTTGAATAGGAAGAATCGCAGCGTCTTTCGAGCAAGGCATATTGTAGAGAAATTAGTTTTTTCTGGGATTCCAGTAACTAACCATGCGGAACAACAAGACCTGAAATCTGGTTTTGAGCACTCGGGGTTGTTGATTTGTGATTTCCGCTTCAGTGCTGCTAACTTTTTACGGGTCGCTCACACTTAACCAATTATTACATACGTCTCCAGCGACCACGTACGTAACAGTTCAAGTTGCTGCCTTTTCTAGACAAATAGTCATAACTTCCTTAATTTATTGCACATTTTACTTTAAAACGTTTACTGCAGATGCCAATATGATCGCGCTGAATTATCGTATGCTCATATCAAGACAACAATTTCCACTGCGCACCTGTTTGTTGTATTAGTAATTTGAATCGCAATTGAGAAACCGTATGCGTTCGTAGAAGGCCCTGCGAATCTCTATATAGTTGCTCGATGCCACAACAGAGAGGGCTGGTCGAGCAATGCAGCAGCCCCTAATAAATGGCGAAATAAAATTTTGTCTCGTGGACAACTCTGAGGTGAGGCGGAAGTGGTTTGAAATCTTTCGACAGCTGCTTTTAAAGTTTGATCAACCTAGGTGCATGTGTCTTTGCGCCCCCTCACCCCAAGTTGAATAGGGCGCAAGCCGTTTCGCTTAGGCTTCTACAGACCAGCACATATCCGTGTCTGTCCGCTCTCCACGAGGCACCCTGACGTGTATCGCGACGACGCCTGCCCGTCCTGCGGCCAGACCTCCACTCTACCTCACATGCTCTGGGAGTGCGGGTCGACATACCCCAAGTTCATCAAGGAGGAGTGGGACTCGCTTCTGCGTAGCCCCGCTCTAGAAAAGCAAATCCTGGCCGTCCGGCGTGCCCGCGACCGGGCCGTGGGCTAGACCTGCCGGTCCCGACGTGGGACTAGCCGGGTGCGCGACGAGTTCGCGTCCTCGCCGGAGCTGCAATAAAGTTTATTCACTCACTCACTCACTCACTCACTCACTCACTCACTCACTCACTCACTCACTCACTCACTCACTCACTCACTCACTCACTCACTCACTCACTCACTCACTCACTCACTCACTCACTCAGGTGCATGTGCTGAAGGCTAAGATTGCTGTATAAGAAATAAAGCCTCTTTATGGACGTTTGTACCAGAGTGAGAAGCCTAAGTAGCTAGCGCAGGTATGGATAGCGTGGAGATTATTTCCACAGCGGAAGCCTTCTAGAAAATGTAACAACTTTCACAAGCCTTGCTTAGCATTGATGGCTTGGTTAAGAAGCTTTGTTTTACCGGCACAGCTCCTTTACCTTAACACCCTATATCCTGTGTTAGCCAAGTTCTCATATATATTAAGACTTTTAATCGTCCGCGATGGACATTACTGTGATAGGTGCGTCACGGAAAAGTTAAGTTGTATGAGCGCAAAATATAAGGTGATGGTAATATTGTTACGAAACAGCCGCCACAGTGTGGCTGCACTGAGGAGAAAGAAGACGACCTGGTCCCGCTTGATATAAAGTCGAAAACTTTTAGATGAAGGTATTTAGCTACGAACACATTCGTCTAAAAATTATCCGTGAGAAAACAGGTGCAAGATAGGGGATTACTCTGATCCTTCGTGCTCACTTTCCTGCGATTAATACTCATTACCAGCCGTTTGCGAAAAAAATCGTACCAAATACGTTCTAGCAAAGCAAAGCTTTCTCAAATGAATCGTGCAAGAGTTCCTTCGCTAAATTTGCTACACATTAGGCCGGTGCGATACAACCATGATGCTACCGGGGAACGAGCTGACGCTTGCATATAGACCTTATTTTACATTGGTCCCGACATACGATGTAAAGATGGATGCTATGAGCGTCCCCTGTGGAACGGGCAGTGGGTTGCGCCACAAAACACTTGTTATATTGCCTAATGTCGTACCTATATTCAAAAAGCAAAAAAAGTAGGAAAAAGGGAAATAAAAAAAACAACGAAGAGTTCCCATAACCAAAATTTCTAAACTCCTATCGGGAACTATATTTTAGTACGCCACCGTTGTTTGTCCTTCCTCTGCTTTTCTTCCGCCAATCTTCCAATTGCCTTTTTGTAATCTCTATTGCGGACATGTTTACTTTCCCCCTCCTCTCACTGAACCCAAGGGCTTCAAGTAGGCCAGAGGTGCCTAAATCGACCGATATCTTCACAATCTAATAAAACGTCCTTCATCGTTTCCCTAGCTTTACCGCAGCAAGCGCATGCTTCTTCTTTCTTCTTATATCTCGCTTTATATGTGCGTGTTCTAAGGCGTCCTGATCTCGCCTCGAAAATGAATGAGCTTCCTGTGAGTTATCATATTCTTTTTGTTTCCTTATTTCCTTTTTTTTCCTCATAAGTAGTTAATCATGGCCGGTTTCTTTTCCATTGGCGCCAGCCATGTTATTATCTCAGCCTCTGTGACTTTCCACTGGACGTTCTTTGTTGTCATGTTACTCACCATACAGGTCGCAGGCTTGATGGTAAGCTTCCTAGATATCTGCGTAGGTGGTGGCTCCATCTATGGCCACTTGGCATACTGGCTTGGGCGAGCGCTACGTGTTGTATCACAAATATACGCTCGACAGCAGCGTCTGGTGGTTGTTTCTGTGTTCGCGTGGTTTGCGAAGGGTGACGCCTCAGGGTGTACGCTACTTGAGGAATGATTATGTCAGGCGTACTGAAGTGATTTAAGCCAGCAAGGACGGAGTTTCTGTGGCGTTGAGGCAGACGGCGCACCCAGCGCGATGAGCGCGCGCGTGTTCGCGCCTATCGACAGTCCGCCTCGGAGATCAGTTGAGTATTTCTGAAAATCTATATCGCTGGTGTGACCTTACTTCAGCGTTCTCACTGTAATTGTCAGCTGTGGTTTAGCAGGAATCAGTGGAGAAGAAACATGGCGACATTAACAGCGTGGGTATATACAGCTCTGCTACGAAATCAATTGAGCTGCTTACATCGATAAGCTTTGAAGTTGTTATCTGCAGATAAGATGCGGGACTACCTCCTTGGTTGGGCACGGTTCGCACCCGAAAGATAAATAGCTTTGCTTAGTAATAATAGCGTACAGTATGCTGTGAATCACACTTGTCAAGTGGTCGGGCGACCGGCTGCGGACTGCACGTTGCGTCCGAAACAGAGGTTGATGGCGGGTTAAGGCGGAGGAAGAGGAAATAAAGGGAGAAGGCGGAGATGTTAACCAGAAATGTGTCTCGTTGGCTACCCTAAGATTTGTTTGCTTTATATAGCACACGGTTCAAGCATGGGGAGTCACCTGGCGAATATTATTGCTACGTGAGGCATGTTTTCTTTTTTTTTTCTTTTCACAAAAGAATAGGATGAAAACCAATTTTCTATAAGCCATCTTACGGAAACAGTGTGCTGACATATAGCCAGCGAATTATTTCTAGGAGTTCCCCTTCGGACATTACTGCTCTAGGCAAAAAAGACAATGCCGAAGCACAAAGCTTATGAGTACCTTGCTGGGTTACCAACCAAAGGAATGACTTTGTTCAGCAACGCTATATGGGCTTCTCACATAAGGCTAACGCAAATATAACGTAGCGGTTTCAAGGGTAGTACACTCGAAATACATGAGAACAGTTGCGTTGGCTGAAGAAAATGTTGTATAACGTTTAGTGCTTATATATTTCAGGGTCGCATTAGGCTGGCCGTAAAAGAACTCTCTCATATTTGTGTTTTAGTTCCCACACCAAGCTATCAGATTGTGAGGTTTTTCAGTTCATGCTGGTAGTTCACAGAAGCCCGTTCTCTTCGTCGAGCGAAAACCTATCTAACCAAATAGTTCACGACAGATACACAGAGTGCGGCTGATGATGCGCGTCACATGTTTACGCAGCAATGATAAATTTCCACATACTGTAGCTACCGCTGCAGCGAAAGACTACACAGTGGTTGTTCGACGACCTAGTATGAACTTATATTATGCAAACTTCGCAGAGCACAAGCTAAATCATCTCCAAATCGTTCCGCAGCACGTGACGGCAGCACATTCGTGCAACGCCGCGCCTTCTCGCACACGCCAGAGTGAATGGAACGCTCGCCGCGCACCCTTTCCTCCTCGCCCAATGAAAATTTCGATATTCTATGAACGACGCTGAACAAAGAGCGAAAAGAAAAACGTCCAGGATTTTACTTGGCAAAGCCAAGATCTCATTATAAAGCCATCTGTTTAGGGGATCAGTCCGAAATTATCTTTACCTCCTGAGGTTCCTTAAGGTGCACCTAAATCTAAGAGCATAAGCATTTCCCATTTTGCCTCCATTGAAAGGTGACCTCCATGGCCTGAGTTGAACCTGCGACCTCTAGATCAACAGCGAACCACGTAGCCAGGATAAGCTTCCCCGGCGGGTAGAGATTACAAGAAAATATTGCTCCTGTGTGCTGGTCCATCTGCTGAAGAGGGAGACTTTAAAGACTAATATGTGTATTTACACTAGGCAACTCAATGAACCACGTGTTCACGTTATATAGAAATAGGGAAATCTAGATTTAAATAAGTCCTACGTTGCGACAAGTGCTTGCCATCAAAATGGGCCCTATAAGTAGTGACGTTCAAACTTCGTTGCACTTTTAGTCACAGAACATTTCCATGAGATCAGATGGCGGAGTACCTTTCTATACTGCGCTGATGGCACATTCTGTTTTAATATTGTCAATATTGTGGGCGCAAATTCGATTATGTATATCTCTTATTAGGGGCGATATTCAAGAATGAAAAAAATTGGGTGTACATTAAAATGTAGCGACCTGCAAATTTCCCATAGAATCAAGTGCCCCCAATTTCGTAATAAAAAAGGTAATTAACAAATGTTTCTCTTAGTAGTCTTTTCAAAGTTAGCATAATATTGTCACGTAGTAGTGATGGTGAAAAGCGGTCACACGAAAAAGATATACAAATATACGTGTGAATACCCCCCTCTCAGAAAGCATCGTCCAGATACTACAAACGTAACAGGATTGCGACAAATGCAAAAGGACATGTGATAAACAGTAACAAAACAACAACAAAACAAAGTCGAGAGTAATACAGTGCAATAAAAAAATGCAAAGTTCACCTATGCAAAGTTCCAAAGCTCGTTGGCGCTGGTAGAACGGCTAAAGTCGCACAACGTGGACTATTTAAGGTCGTGCGCGCCGCCGCTGTCATAGCGAAATGCCGTCTGGTAAGACCTCATAGTCCAGTGCGCGAATGCGTCGGATGATCTCGTAGGGTCTGAAATAGCGGCGTAGAAGCTTCTATCTAAGTCCTCGTGGGCGTATTGGGGCCCAAACCCGAACACAGTCGCCGGGCTGGTACTCGACGTTGCGTCGTCGGAGGTTGTGGTGCAGGATGTCGGTTTTCTGCTGGTTCTTGATCCGCAGGCGGGCTATCTGTCGAGCGTATTCGGCGCGCTGGAGATAGGTGGCAACGTCAAGATTCTCTTCGTCCGTGACGTGCGGCAGCATGGCGTAGAGAGTCGTCGTCGGGTTCCTGCAGCAAACCGGCCTGAACGGCGTGATGTGTGTTGTTTCTTGCACCACCGTGTTGTAAGCGAAGGCTACCTACGGCAAAACAGCATCCTAGGTCTTGTGTTTCCCGTCGACGTACATTGCTAGCATGTCGGCGAGGGTCTTATTCCGACCCCCCGTAAGACTATTCGTCTGTGGGTGGTAGGCAGTTTTCCTCCTGTGGCTTGTCTGGCTGTATTGCAGGATGGCTTGGGTGAGCTCCGCTGTAAAGGCCGCTCCTCTGTCGGTGATGAGGACTTCTGGGGCGCCATGTCGCAGCAGGATGTTCTCGATGAATAATTTCGCCACTTCGGCTGCGCTGCCTTTTGGCAGAGCTTTCGTTTCAGTGAAGCGGGTAAGGTAGTCCGTTGCCACGACGATCCACCATTTCCGGTTGTTGATGTCGGAAAGGGCCCCAACAAGTCCATCCCAATCTGATGAAATGGTCGGAAAGAAGGGTTGATCTGCTGTAGTAATCCTGCTAGCCTTGTCGGTGGTGTCTTGCGTTGCTGAAAGTCTCGGCATGTCTTGACGTAACGGGCGACGTCGGTGCTCAGGCACGGCCAGTAATACTTTCCCTGTAATCTCGATAGCGCCTGGGAGAATCCGAGATGTCCAGCTGTCGCATCGTCATGTAAGACGTATAGTACTTCTGGATGCAGAGCTGAGGGAACAACAAGAAGGTAGTTGGCGCGGACTTCTAAGAAGTTCTTCTTTACGAGTAGGCTGTTTTGAAGCGAGAACGAAGACAATCTTCGCCTAAATGCCCTAGGGACAACGTCGGCGTGCCCTTCCAAATAGTCGACGACGCTTTTTAGCTCCGGGTCTGCTCGTTGCTGCTCAGCGAAGTCTTCCGCCCTTTTTATTCAAAGGAAGGTGTCGTCATTCTCGTCATCTTGCGGCGGCGGGTCAATAGGGGCGCGTGATAGGCAATCGGCATCAGAGTGTTTTCGTACGGACTTGTAGGTTACAGTGATGCCGTATTCTTGTAGTCTGAAGCTCCACAGCGCCAGCCGTCCTGAAGGATCCTTTAATATCGCTAGCCAACACAACGCGTGATGGTCGCTGATGACTTTGAATGGCCTGCCATATAGGTAAGGGCGAAATTTTGCTGTAGCCCAAACGATGGCGCTGCATTCCTTTTCCGTCGTAGAATAATTGCCTTCCGCTATCACCCGTTCAAGTCCGTCTTACCTCTGGCCTAGGACTGCACCGAGGCCTAGGCTACTGGCGTCGGTGTGCACACTGACGCCAGTAGCCCATGGGTTTCAGTATCGGCGTCCTCGTCGAAGTGCGCAAGTACCGGCGGCCACTGCATGAGTCGTTTGAGGTATTGAAATGCGTCGGCCACCGACGTTTCCCACTTGAACTCGACATCACATTTGGTTACATATGTCAGTGGCTCAGCCATGCGTGAAAAGTCTTTGAAAAAGCGCCTGTAGTAGGCACATATGCCAAGGAATCTACGCACTGCCTTCTTGTCGATGGGCTGCGGGAACCTTGCGATGGCAGCTGTCTTCTGCGGCTTTGGGCGGACTGCAGATTTGCTGATGACGTGGCCAAGGAACAGCAGCTCATCGCAAGCGAAACGGCACTTTTCCAGCTTGAGAGTAAGCCCTGATTTCTTGATGGCCTCTAGTCCTGTCGCAAGCTGCCTAAGGTGATCGTCAAAATTTCCGACGAGGACGACGACATCATCCAAGTAAACAAGACAGGTCTGCCGGTTCAGTCCGGCTAACACCGTCTCCATGACGCGCTGGAACGTTGCAGGCGCCGAGCGCAGTCCGAATTGCATGACCTTGAACTTGGCGGTCTTTTTGCGATCTCTCTCGTCGACTCTTATTTGCCAGTAGCCAGACTTGAGATCCATCGACGAGAAGTATTTGGCGTTGCAGAGCCAATGCGTCGTCTATCCGTGGGAGGGGGTATACGTCTTTCTTAGTGATCTTGTTCAATCGATGATAATCAAAGCAGAAACGTAGGTTTCCGTCTTTTTCCTTCATCAAGACTACAGGAGATGCTCACGGGCTTTTCCACGGCTGGATGATGTCGTCGTGCAGCATTTTATTGACTTGTTCCCTAATAAGTTCACGTTCTAGCGTCGAAGCTCAGTAAGCGCACTCTTCGGTTATTATGCGATACTTTTCGACTGGTGTTTGCCAAATCCTCGATGACGTCGAAAAGCATTCTTTGTATCGTCGGAGCAAACTTCTGAGCTGTTGCTGCTTAATCATGGGAAGTCTTGGATTTAGGTCGAAGTCTGGTTCTTGAACTACGGCCGTCGGCGTAGATGCGGCAGAATTCGAGAGGCCAAACGCATTGCTGGTTTTCAGAATTTCCTTGATATATGCGATCGTCATGTCTTTCTTTATGTGCTTGAACTCCTGGCTGAAGTTTGTCAGCAAGCCTTTCGTTTTTACTCCGTTCAGTCGAACGATCCCTCTTGCGACGCAAATTTCACGGTCGAGCAGTAGACTTTCGTCACGCTCGATGACGCCTTCTACGTCTGCGGGTGTTTCGCTGCCGATGGAAATGACAATGCTGGAGCGAGGCGGGATGATGACTTGGTCCTCAAGTACACTCAAGGCACACTGAATAGAAGGCCTCTCAGTCGCTATCGCTTGGCCTCTGGAAAGCGTTATCGACTTCGGCCGCAGGTGGGTGACGGTGCCGTGTTGGTTAAGGAAGTCCATGCCGAGAATTACGTCTCGCGAGCACTGTTCCATGACAACGAGCGTTTCAGGATAGTTCCGGTCATTAACTCTGATTATTGCCGTGCAGATTCCCGTTAGCCTCATGAGGTGTCCTCCTCCACGGTTTTCGGTGGGCTTCGTGCCATTCCGGCGAAAACTTCCCCCTTCAAACCACGCATCAGTACGCGGACTTTCTTCTACTCGGACATTTCCCGGTCAGCATGGCGGAATAGACGGCTCATCTCCTCCGTGAAGACAGCGATGGTCTCATTGGGCAGCTGCACTCTTGTTTCTAGTAGAGCTTGAGCTCATTCTCTGCGTACGATGCTTGTGAATGTCTGCAAGAAGCCGCTTCGGAATAGGTCTCACATCGGGACATATTCGGTGACGTCTGTATTCTGCGGCATGCATAAAAGACATGCTGCAGCTTGTCGTTGGAGTCCCACGTGACATCTGCGAAAGGTACTGGGATCGATACCCAGCACCTACATTATTTGTCACCTAGTAGTAACGGTGAAAAGCGGCTACCTGGAAAAGATAGACAAGTATACGTGTCAATATCGCAGCGCATGCCCGCTTCGCCTAGCAACACCTTTGCTAAAATGCCACGTTCGCTGCTCTCCAAGACTTTCTCTACCGAAATTACTTAATGTAAGAAAAAAAAGGAGAAAATTTCATGTATAAAGGACCTGAAAAGTGTAAACATACAGAAACAAATACCAATAAAAACATGAATAAACCAAGTCTAGATGCAGAAATGTCAAACAGTGTCTTAATAACGCTAAGCGAAGGAGCAGGACGCCTGTGACAGGTCTTCCATACCCATTTCTGTCCCAAGACCTTCAGGAATGATGAGTCTGTGTATGTACGCGTATATCAAGCAGTATCATCGCTGCTAATCGCACGGAGCTGTCGCACCTGAGATTACACAGCAAAGGGGTCAGCATCATCATTAAGGTGCCTAAACTCTAAGAACAATGGCGAATGTAGCTGCCCACTTTTAAAGAAAATGCTTCCTTTGCAGGTCGCACCAAACTGCAACCTGTGGATGGTCTAATTCAGAGCTACTCACAAGACCAACACTATAATAAAATCTAGTCAAGAGTTCGACGAAAGTTCATCTGGTCAAGTAACATGATGGTGAAGAAGCGGCTCTTGCCCGCTTTTAGTGTGATCAAGGAAACCGTACGGGTCCCGAAACGTCTCTGTTATTTTCACCTTTACTTGGTCACTGACCGCATTTTCTTCATTATAATAAAAATCTACAGTCCGCAAGTGCTGATTAATAAACGAGCTAAACGAATTAAATATATCGTGTGCCCAACCATATCAGCAAACCCTGACAAAATCGTAGTAGTGAGGGTGAGCTGGTTCTGGGAAAAAAAGGCTTCGTGTCTCTCCAATTCTATTTTTTCTTGAGTTACCTACACCAACTCTTGACTGAAGCTTCATAGCAAGCTTTTCGAAAAAGGAGACCAAGTTGATCACCTGTGAGACAGCATGGTTAGAAACTCTCCACTAACTTGATAGCGGATGACACGATTCCCGTAAAATTTAGATTAGTCATTTTTCTTCCGGTGTGTTCCATTACGGAAGTTCCAAGTTCGCCAGAAATTCCACCGTCGTTCTTTTTCAACCTGTTATAGTGCCACTGCGGCCCTCGATAACTATTCCGGGTAGGCCAGTCGTGAGCAACAATACTTTAAAAAAGTAAAATTACGTAACTGTTGCTTCTCTTTTGCCCCTCGCCTTTCCTGCCAGAACTTCATATTTCGTGGCCATATATTCAGTTTCCGGAAGCTGCTCTTTTTAGATGCCGAATGGTAAGCACACCCATACTGTGTTTGCCGACTAATGTTACTTTGGTAGATATTTGAGTTCACTCGTTCTGCAGAGTTTTCTTATCACAATAGGTTTACGCTTCTATGCTCTTATACAACACCGTAGTACCGGGGCTCAAACTTAGTTTTTGATTTTCATATTTTCAAGCTTTTACCACGGTATTTCAACACTTTTCAAACGTATTGAAGGTCCTTGTTTTTACGTACACCAAAATGACACTATCATCACGTTCAGCAAAGATATGGTCCTTTAGATATGGTATTACGGTGCCTAACGTTTAAACTTTATTTTTATCTGAATATTAAGTTAACCACTTGAATGCCTTTTGCGTAACATTCGCTTGAATTGCTCAGTGGTTTCCTTTTCCTTATTTTTATTACAGCGAAAGCTTTATATGACCAGCCTTCCGTAGTTTGTTCGGCGTCCGGGAACAGAAATGGACTTAGCGATTTCTAACAAACCCATACACAATGGGTTTCGTTGTTTTCTTTTGTGTGTGATCACGTACGGGTGCAGTGCGGCGGCGCAGAAGTCGAAATGTGGAACAGATTAGAACGCTCGCCGTGAACAATAGCGCGACGTCAAGGTTATCGCAGTATATAAGCAGGAGAGGCATAGAAACAGCTAGAAACAGCTGCGTTATCGATGCGGCGGACTCGTATAGTTCGTACACCCGAAGAACAACATGCATACGAGGGGCTCCGGGGAGAACAGCAACGAGAATGTAAACGGCGCCGGCGCGAAACGACCACCGACAAAGAACGTTCCCGTGATGTTGAGCAATGACACCACACTAGCAACGCAAAAAATGACAACCATTCCACTCGGTGGAGTTGGAATGGCAGCGAAAGCACTTTGCTTTTCGTTTGAGAGCTTTGACTATGTTCAGCTTTGCCTGCCATTTCATATTCACAAAGTGAAATGGTCGTCATTATTTATTTAATTATTACAAATAATTTACTTATATACGTAAATATTTGTTTATTTATTAAATTATTTATTTATTTGTGTACTTATTTATTTACTTATACTTGGTAGCCGTTTTGTTCTTCTCTCACTCCATAAGCAAGAAACCTGCTCTCAAAGGGGCTCATTCCCACATCCCGTCAGCGCTATACTTCTACAAATCAGACTCGGATAACATGTTCATCGTTATTCCTGCGTAAGATGAGAAAGCCATTGTCCGGCGCAGTTTTCGTTTTCTTTCTGATTTTATTATCATCTTCAAACATTTCTGACGAACATAGTACAAAACCTTGGTCGAGCACATAAAAACGAACTGCTCGATATGGCTTACTCCGCTGCAAAATCCTCTCCGGATCTGGGACAACGTGAATGCTTAGCCTATATGTGTTAGTGTTCTAGGAAGCAAGTACTCAGACGTTGGGCTTGCAACACAAGCGATTTGTAAAAGGCCCAGGCATGCATAAGCAGTTTGGTCGATGCATCGTATTGAGGGCTAGAGTTTTAATCCCACTGTTGACCAGCAATCACTATACCCTTCTCATCTCATTATGAAACTGAGAAAACTAAAAGCTGTTTTAAAATATGTTGTATTAATTATACCATTATCAATTTTGTTGTCTATAAGCTCCCGGTACAGTAAGAAAACTAAAACATAGGCAACGCAGTGCCCTCATTATAATCTGTTTCATTCGTTTATATTCTGGGATTTTATTTGCTTCAAATGACTTGTTTTTGTTCTTTTAGCACCGCACTCGTGACCTCGGGCTAGGCACACGTGCCTGTGCGAACTTCTCGATGATAAAGAAAAAATCAGTTGCAGTAAATTCGATTATACACGGTGATACACGGACGGTGATACATGGCTGCGTTGAACTATTCCGTTCGTTAAAACTCTCACAGGAATTGTCATTCACCTGAATTGTCGTTAACGGCTCTGCACCGACGTCGACCGCGAGGCTGCCACATGCGTTTACTTGCGCGTTATTTTCTTCCGTGCAGCCGCAGAGAAATGCCAATAAAGTCATAATAGAGACTCATGGAGTGCAAATATTATAACTTGAAGTCGTGGTCACGAGGCGCACTCCAGTTTTTCTCAGTCATTACAGAAAACTAAACCTGACCTCGCAGCTTCGCACTGAAAACAAGTCTAAAACAGCATCTCGAGGAAGGAAACAGACACTCAGCTCGATATGAAGAGATTATTTCATGCATCGTCACAAACTTTATAAACAAAAGTGTACGCGATTGTCTGTCTCTTCTTATAGTTTTTTTTTTTTCGTGGAGAATATCTTGAACTCTGTGATAACACACAAGGTTGACGGTGGGCGAACATTCTATCTGTACAGTTCCGCGAAAAAGATTCTTGGCTCATGGCATGCTTTGCTACGGGCGTCAAAGGAAACAGTTATGCAGTGGCGGCACATGGGACGATACTCCTCTTTGGCCAGTAACACTGAACACAATGTTTCACAAGACATTCGCAAATACGGCGGCGTTAGACTAAATTGTTCTTGTTCCTTGCAAAATGCACGCGCATTACGCCAACGCGAACTTCATAGGGCCTTATTTCTTTCGTATATTTTGATTTGTTCGTGCTTTGTTCACCGAAACAAATACATTTCGGGAACGCTGGTAGTTTCTGAAGTCAGCCGAGGAAGAAGTGCTATATGCTGCTTTCTGTATGTATATTCGCCTGGGGCGTGTCGGATGGTCATTAAGCTTCGAAGTTGAAGTCACAGCCCGGTTGATATTCTACTTCCTTGCACCAAAACAGCACCGTACGAAAAAGAATTTGTATTGATCTTAGATACGTAAAATTTGTTCGAAATAGCATCACTTAATTTTTTTTCCCAGCAGTATGATTTTTACGATACAACCTTGATCAGTGTTATATTTCCGGACCTTCCAACCCGGCAAACGTGCGCATAAAAAAGAAATAAAAGCATTGTACTAGTTCTAAAGTTTTTGAAAATATGCTGTTCTGGTCGGCCGCCCCGAAAAAAAGGATACCAAAATGGTTTATACATTTTCCTCTTTCTTGTGCATTCTTGTGACAGCGTCTGAATGACTACAGAAGGGAAACAAGATAGTGACGAAGTCTGAACGCAGACACTGGATGAGATAATATAGCTATTTAATTCGAAATATTTTCCTTGTTCTCCACCTTTACGTTATCCTATGCATCGACTGACATTTAACGGTAGATGATGAGGTATAAAATCCTGTGAAAGCAATTATTATAATGTACCTGTTATTATGTCTCAACATCTCAGGTGTTAGATACGACAATGTGGGGCAGCTGGGTTGGCACGAAGCCGATACATTGCTTGTAACATTTCTGTGCCCAACTGCGGTTTCTCGCAGTTATAAAGATTTACGGTTGGAGTTACCTAAGCTGGCATCTCGTAGAATTTACATTACAAATCTTATTGCTCGCCAGCATAGATCTAGCAAACTATAACGGGCTGTTCAGCTAAACAGAAATTCCTGTGGCGCCCGAGGACATTCAACTGAGACTTTGTTTCAATGAGGTTAACTCTAAATATGAACGTTTTTTCAAGTTTGGCAGCATTAGTCCGTCTTTAAAAAAATGATTGAGCGTGCGAAATAATAAAAATATAACTGTAGTAGTAAGATAACCTGTTGGTTGTTATGACGAATACGTTACTAAAATACGGTGGCACTCGCTTGACGTCCTGAATTTGGGTTAGAACCATTACGGCTTAAAATGATAGTTTCACCAATTTATGCTTCAGCATGGTCAAAGGAGATGCCTCTACGTTAAAAACACCAGACAAGTGTGCACGTGGTGACGGCGAGGACATGCACAGCCACTTAATCTTCAACTTCATGCTGCATCTAATTTCCGTTGACGCCTGAGCAAAACAGCATACTTTGAACATCTGATTATATTTCATAGTCCATACAGCAATAACTATGCCAGTAACGAAAAAAAAACAGTAATATGAAAATATCGTTGCAAAGGTGCCTACAGAGTTTCGACAACATCAGATTCTTGCTGTAATAAATAGAAAGAGCGATTCACCGAGAGTTTTCACTGCCTCTGTGAGAAATATTCTGAATAATTAAACGTTCTTGGCAAAAGAAGTTGTCGGAAGAGAAAATTATCATTCCTCCCCCACCCATCCCCTTTCCTAAACTTCGACTCGATTCATCGTCCATGTGTAAGCCATAGCGCAGGATCGAGGTCGGCCGCCAGTGTTGTCGGCCGACTTCACTAATTATTCTTACATGAATTATACATAAATATGCTAGACGCACGAAGTGCTATGTTATGTGGAGTCATAGCTTTTCTTTTTTACGAAACTAATTTATTTCTTCGCAGTTTTCTTCCTCAGACGAAAAACGTGCTTTCCCCGACACCTTTCATCATGTGTCCCTGGCACGTGCTTGCGTGAATAAATGCATATATCGTTTGTAATACAATGTAAATCCAAGAACCTAAAGATTAGAGCCAATACTCAGTAACAATGGGCTTGAAACAAAAATATGTTCAAAGAGAATAAATTATATTTGTCAAAGTATGAAACATGGCCTCGATAAAATTTTTCACAAGAATAAAAAGACACACAGTTACTCAACTTCACATAATATTGTCAGCCAGTGCCTTTCAGTGCATCTTTCATTGCCTCATTGATTGCCTTCTGTATCAATCTTCATGTTCTGTTGCCTAGCAGTGTAAAATTGAAAAATCAAATGTTGTGTGCCGCGTGGAAGAAGAACCTCGCGATACCAGTCCGAACAAATTGCAGTGTACATTTATGAGGAATTCGCTTTAGCTAGCTCTCTGAAATTGGTTTTTGTACGAATGACATCTCTACCATGTCTAGTAGCTGCAAAACGGCGTCCTTAGAATGCTAGTGCAATGTTTTCTACAGAACGCAGGCAAGGAAAGCGCGGTGTTTTCTTGCAATGACAAAAAATGCTCTGAGACTCGGTCATGTATAACCTGCTCAAATGACAAGCACCGTAATAATACACCTGGAGGTTAATTGGCCCAGGATACTCGGTCACCGTTGCTTTCGCTTTCAGGTGGTTTAGCTTTGGTATACTTAGGTGAACCTAACCCCTGTTGTCTAGACAGCTAAAGCTGCGCACACAAGTACCCCGCCGTCATCAGAGCGACGACGAAATTAACATGATACACAGATGGACACGGATCAAACGCACTCCATTGCAGGTCCAAGTGAAGAGCCGCTCATAGACCAGTATGTGTTAATGTCTGAATCTCTATCTCTATCCTGTCGTGCAACCAGTAGTAGCCTTATACACTGCGTCTTGTGGGAGGACGCACAGAAGCGAATTGATACACTCGTGATGCATCCCAGATGGACCCTATCTCGTCACACTACTTGTGGAGAAGGCATACGAGAAGCGAAGGAATCGCCTAATGAAGACGCCTGTTCCCTAATGGTATAGTCACCGATGACTTCATCTGCAGCCTCTAGTTAGAATTTTCAGAGAAGAGCAGACAATTATATTGTATACCGCTTCCTATGTTCTTGCCGCCAGATATATTATGGGAAAAGGTTGGCCTCACATACTTTAGTGCAGCTACCTTAATATTCGAGATTGTTCGGCAGGTCTTAATTTATCCAATCTTTCGAGGACACTTGAATAGCAATGAGGCATTCCCCACCATAGAGCAAGATCCACTACTACCAACCAGGTATATTGTTCTGTGGATTAGCAAGTCAGGTTGTTTCCACAGCGTTACGCATGTCTGATGGTGGAAAATTGAAGACCATTCACTGTATTGTAACAATATTTATTCTCTCTCTCTTTCTCATTCGGGTCAGTGCAAACGCCTGAACTGGATTTGCATTTAAAAAAAAATTAAATTATGGGGTTTTACGTGCCAAAACCATTTTCTGATTATGAGGCACGCCGTAGTGGGGGACTCCGGAAATTTCGACCACCTGGGGTTCTTTAACGTCCACCTAAATCTCAGTACACGGGTGTTTTCGCATTTCGCCCCCATCGAAATGCGGCCGCCGTGGCCGGGATTCGATCCCGCGACCTCGTGCTCAGCAGCCTAACACCATAGCCACTGAGCAACCACGGCGGGTGGGATTTGCATTTTGTTGGAGCGTTTTGGGCACTTGGATATAGGAATGTAAAGACGCATGTAAATTTGATGAATTTATAGCTACTGTAGTGCGGCGCTGCTCGAGCCTAGGTCCACGTGACTTCAGCTTTGCGTTCGCTCACAAGCTCATGAAAAGTGCGCTTCCCAGGGTCCCAAGCTCAGGCGTAATGTTCTGTCGTCACGTTATCATAGGGTCGTTCTATTCCCCTTGCCACAAAAGTGCTGCTAGCAAACGTTTGAGATAAATAAATCTTAAAGTTAGTTTATGTGTTCATTGTGTGAAAAATTTTTGTTGTAGAAAATGGTTTCGTGAGCAGAATAACTGGTAGTATTGTATGTTTGTATGATCAGAAACAATACTTTTCTCAAAAAATATTCTTACATTTCAGAAGATCTTACAATGTACAAGTACTTAACGTGGTAGTTACACAAAATTATTGCCCTGCTTCGGGATTCTTCAATTTCGGAAAAGGGGCTGAGATTATATTTAGTCTCATGTATTTATTCTACTACTTAATAGCCATGTCATCTCTGACTGCGCTCATTGCGGCTATTCCACGTAATAACGATATCTTCACCAAGTGTTCACACTGGAAAGGGACGTGGAACCCGCCATCAGCATTGACTTAAGAATATTTTATTCGTATTATTCCTATCATTGCTCCCTGTTGACAGATTCCCTTTCTCGCCTTAAAAGCTTTCTTAAAAACGCAACACATTAAATCAAGAAAAGCAAAGCTATCTTAATAGAGAGCAGTCAACAAGTGCTCCGAAGTGCTCCGGCACTCGTCACCAGCCGTCTATCATCCATCGTCCCCGGGAAGTTTGCCGCAGAAGGGACATTAAATAAAGGCGAACATTCCCGACACACGCCTGCGGCCGGCCATCCATCACGCCGTATCGGGCCAGGCTTCTCATCTAGATGAGCTTTCTAGCAGCTCTATCGTGCAAGCTCTCGGTACATTCTGTGCGTTTACCTAACGATCGCCACTTCGCGCGCCCCTGCTCCCCTCCTCCTTTGTTCGTCAAGCATTCCGGCACACATTGAGTTTCTCTTATTTGAAGATGAGACGCAGCGCCAGCATAGCATGCAGACTTTTCTGAGATCTGTTGAGAGGGACTCCATTTCATAATATCATAACACAATACCGTGGGCGCCGTTTCTCATGTTCATTCGTTATAATATATAAACAAAAAATCTTGAATACTGGTGCTCTTCTTGCCCCGAACGATGCTGATGGCTTCTTCACTCTAATTTCCTTGATGGTATATATTCTGATTTTTTGATGGAAGAGTCTTTTACGTCGAAGCTGTGTATGGCTAGCGCTCCATGCACGTAGATAGATACGCAGATGTACCCGACTGCCTCAGAAAAACAATAAGCGTTAGGCCAGTAGCTAAGAACATGGACCCCAACCTCCACGAGAGCAGAAGGCAGGCGCGAGCCGAATACGTGGAAAAGAGACTAGCGCGACTAGACAACACGGTATACACGGATGCTGCCACGTACCCGCGAGAAGGGAAGCGCACGGCCACGGCGGTGGTGGTGGACGGCGACGGGAATCTGATCACATGTGCGACGGCAAAGGCAACCGGCACAGAGGAGGCCGAAGAAATTGCCGTGGCGCTGGCGGCAGTAGAAGGATATAGGACTGGCAGGCCTCTAAACATCTTAACAGATTCAAAGGAAGCGTGCAGAAATTACACGAGGGGCAGGATTAGCAAAGCCGCCCTCAGAATTCTTGGCGGAGCCAACTTCGCCGAGAGGAACGTTACGCACAAGTTAATCTGGATTCCGGCCCACGCAGGCATAGAGGGTAACGAAAGGGCGGAAAGCCTAGCTCGAGAGTCCACGTTCCGAGCAGAGCAGTCGCGCGCCCCGGAGTGTCACCCACACGCTTGTGAAGAAGGATACACAGAAATCTTAAACTTACACAGAGGGACGAGAGCCAAATATCCCCCACCGCACAAAGCTCTAACGAAGGAGGAAGCAATGAGTTGGCGCAGATTGCAGACAAACTTCTTCCCAAATTTATACGTCCTAAACAAAATGTACCCAACACAATACAGAGACACCTGCCCATGGTGCGCGGCCACACCCACACTCTATCATGTCACATGGGAATGTAAACACAATCAATCATTCCACCAACACAATAACCCGAGCGCGGAGCAATGCGAGAGTCGGCTTACCAGCTGCGAGCTCACGGCCCAAAGGGCCTTAGTGGAGCACGCTAGTGAGGTAGCTAGGCTTAGTGGAGCCCTGGAATAGGGGTCCACCCTTGCCGGAAGAGGCTCCAAGTCGCCGGCGCCCAAGAAGACGACGGAGACCTCGAGACGCTAAATCCTTGAAAGAACCAAATAAAGTTTCTCTCTTTCCCTCTCTCCGTGAACAAAAACTATCATCATCAATGGCTCATACCCCGGTATTCATGCTGCCCTAAGCAAGCAAAAAATGCATTGGTTCATAGCCCCGTAAGGCAGAGGTTACAATCACTGAGCAAAGTGAAGCGAACAGCGCCTAAATTCTTTGTAGTCAAGCATACATACAACATACATAACCGCATGTCGAAAACTGTCATCATCAATGGTTCATACCCCCGTGAGCAAAGACATACCCCTGCGAACAATGGCTCAAACCCCCGTAAGCAAGCAAGAAATGGAATGACTCAGAGTCCCGCAAGGTTCGTGGCTGCTCACTTCGCGTGAATTAGCTGCGATGACATTACCCTTGTTGTCGTTGTCGGTGATCTCAGTGTGCATGTGTCGGTACCGAAAAGAGAGTGGTTTACGCGTTCCGTGTTGCAGACATATCCCTTGCGATGTCACACCCATTCGACCCAACCGACCACCCAGTGGCGTAGGTGCATCGATTTGACATTATTAGAGAATGTGATTGCAGTTCCGAGTGAAATAATGACCACCGATGAAGACAATAAATTAGCATGCGTACCTTTCGCCACGATGACCACCCATCGAGACAATGAATTTGTACGTTTGCCCGAAATTCTGTGTCACCACTTTGTCGTGTACTAAACAGCTTCGCTGGTGAACCACCTTCATAAAGTAGAATGGCTCATGATTTTTAACGCGACAGCGTTAAGGAGCTCGTCTCGCAGAAAAGCCGGTGTCGGCGTCAGCGGCGTTGGCCATGAGCAATAAATCCAAGAAGGCACTTCATAAATAAAAAACATCTTGAAAGATGGGCTGGTGGGAATCGAACTAGGGTATCCGGAGTGTGAGACGGAGACGCTACCACTCAGCCACGAGTTTTTTTTTTTTTTTTTTTATTGCCTCAGCCGCGAGTTTGTCCCTTCAAAACGGGACAAAATCGCCTCTAGTGAATGCAGTGTTGCCTTAGAAAGGTGCCGTAGAAAGTTATACTGCGGTGTATATCGGTAATTATGACCATGCAACTTACAGAAGTCGCAGTTTCACGAGTAGCAAAGTACGTTTCCGCTACATTTCTTCTGCGCTCTGCGCACACGCAGAGCCATCTTGCGGCAAACACAAAAGACCCCCTCCTCGCAGTGTACGGCGCTGCCCCGACACGTGGCGCGCCACTCGCCCCATGATCGCGTCCGTCTTCGTGGCGCGTCGGGGCCCGGCTATCTGTGCCGATCGCGACGTTTGGATGGCGTAGCGCGTTTGCGTAGGCGGTGCGAACGGGGTGCGATAACGCTATCGCGTTCCACTCTTGAAGGCGAAACATAAGCATCCTCCAATTTTTTTTTCACCTGTGGAATTGGTGTAAATTTTAATTATAATCATTAGGAAGATTAGCATAGTTACCAGCCCAGTGCGAACACCGGACCTTAAACAGTTTTTCTAAGTTGTATAACATGCACAGGCTGCCTCAGTTCTGTTTTCTGAGCTGTTCTACTGATACTCAAATTATTTTTTCATTCCACCTAATTCGATAGTTAGTCTTCTTTGTTAATAAACTTTTCAAACAGAACTAGGTGAAAAGTGTCAATGAGAAAATTCTAGAGCGACATAAAAACTACCGATACATTTTTGTGTTGCTGAATACATGCTACATACCAGTGTTTTTTCCGAGTGTGACAGAAGCTCGCCTATGCACGGAAAATTGACGCGCGAATGGCCGCTTGATACACTCTGCGTGTATTCGCGGGCTTCTTTCACATTCGGAAAACACTTTTATGTAGTTCGTATTGAGCAACACAAAATTGTATCGGGAGTTTTTCATGTCGCTCTACAATTTTCCAATACCATTTCTTATCTAAATATATTTGAAAAGCTGATTAATAAATAAGACTAATTATCTAATTAGCCGGAATGAAAACCTAATTTGAGCATCTCCAAGCGACGGCAAACAACATTACATTTGTTCTGTCCAGCTACGTGGCATTTGCATATGTTTAAATTCTGGCCAAAGTTTGCTGGGACACCCTGTATAAGGGAGGCTTTCATTGGTATTTTGGAAGCACGCTGTTGAGGTGCAGCGATCACTAGATATATAGAGAGCACACTACCAAATTCGACACATTTTCAACTGAAAGCGCCTCGTTCAACCTACATTTAATGCGCTTGAACATGTATAAAGACGAAGGAATGACGACGACAATATAATGACAATGGCGTGTAAACGATCGTATGACAGCAATGAGATGACGACGCTGAGTTTACGGGAGTGGATTGGCCCCTACATGACGACGATTTTATAACCACGACGCCATGACGATAACGGCGCGACGAATGGCCTCACGACAGTGAAATGACAGTGACCTCTTAAATAAAGTCAGGAAATTGGAATGACTACGATTCAACGACCCCGAGGCTTCATGACCATGCTTTGACCTCGAATGCATGACGACGACTGCATAAGGACAACTGCACGACGTCAACGGAATGTCGAAGACGGGATGATGGCGATGGAAGAATGCCGGCATGATGACAGCATGATTACAATGTCGTAAGCATGACGGTGATATGACGAGTACGACATGACGAACATTCCACATTAACGACAGCGTGACAACGGCGGGATGGTGACGACGGAATGGCGGCGACACCGTGAGGATTAAGGCGTAAAGACAACGAAATGAGAACGCAGTGATGAAGACAAAGTGAAGTCGGTAGAATAATGACGACCACACGACAACGAAGATGATGACAATAAAATGAAGGCGATGAGATGTCTACTACGAAGTGACAACGACGGCGAGTTTGTATTGGAGATCACGTCCTAACTTACGCGCACCACCTGCCTCTATGGGCCACCTCGATTTGTGCTACATTCTTTGCTTGTTTGCAGTATGCCTGGCACCAGCTGATCGAGCTAGAGAGCAACCTGCAGCCAGAGTGCGGAAAGATTTGGAAAGTCAAAAGATATCTGCAATACGATAGCTCTCGAGCTCAGTCACGTAGTCTTAGTTCATATTTCGCAAGCTTTCTTTAAACGCCGAAAACAACCACAAAGTAGCAATAAAAATTGGATCAGTCGTTTCTGAACCCCCTCTACAACGCAACGAAGCGCACTTGGTCCTAAAATGAATATTAAAAATGTCGCATAATTCATCTTAGTTAATTAACTAATTAAGCGGGATATAAAGATACTCTAAGGAGTGATGGTTTCATTCGGTGGCGTATAACCACCTTCTTTAAAACCTTGGCACAAGTTACGTGAAACGCTCTGCATAATGAGGACGCTAACTGCAGGTCACGATCCAATACTAGTCCCAGAAAGCGTTGGGTTTTTCTCGCGACTGACTAACTGTCCATAAATTTTACGTTCATGTTGTCTCATTTCCCTGCGAATGAAGGCAACCAGTGATAACATCTCAGACGACCAGATCCAGCTCTCGTCCTCCTGGATATTCCGAAAATACTGTGGCTGCTTTCTGCGGTTCGGCACGCGCGTGAAGATGCGTCACCCTAGATGCAGATATCCGAAAGAATGCAGATGCATTAAAGATGATAACACAGCTATGGTGTTTGTTACAGTCGTCCAGCGTGCTCGCCCATGCCAAGAGAGCTGGTGAGCGCGTTCTGCAGCTACAGCCTCCCGCGGTATGTGAGTCTTATTTGTAGCGAGTGACAGTAATGCCGAGCGACAAGTGCTTGCAATGTGCCAAGGCTGCCTGTCTGCCACAGTTATAACGTCCTTCGGTGACAGCGAACAAGACCCTAAAGTTGCCATGAATAAAACACCCTACCCTAGGGCAGAGACACGATGAGCGAACTGTTCCCAAGCCGAGCACATCTGTGCACTAATGAGTGCGAGGAGCTCAGCTTTCAAGGAAGACGAGAGTGCTCTGTGCTCTACGAAATGTCTCAGCCGTCAACGGCTTTGTATTCCCCCCACGCACACGAGCTGGAATAAGTTTTGAGAACCCGCTGACTTTGTGGTCAGCACTTCTTGGGAAATGTGAAGTCGGAAGGCTTGCCGTTGCGACAAGCGACAAGCTTCGCAAGGAAACTTTGGCGAGGACACCTCGACACCGAGCATTTCTCGCAAATGTTTCCTTGGCGTTGTGATCAGTAATCTCGTAATTATTACGTCTTCTTGCCTGCCCGTATAAAATAACATGTTACATATCTACAGGGAACAATGAAGATAGATTTGCCCATTGACTGGTTTTTGTGTTGCAATTGAAGAAGACGATGGTGCCTGCAGTTGGCGCCTGCTATTCCTGTTCCCCATCATAAGAATTGGGCTCAAAATGGTGAAAATACCAGAAGCAACGATTGGACATTATACAGTGAGATTACTTTTGAATTTCACTATAAAAAATGCGCTAGGAATTTCACAAGGTGAAAATGTTCCTGGGCCGGTGCGAACAAAATCTTCCTTCATTGCAACATTCAAAGCACGCTACTCGCGCACGCACAAGTATATCAAAGACATTTGTAAGACCCGCCGTGGTGGCTTAGCGGCTATCGTTTTGCACTGCTAAGCAAGCGGTCGCGAGATCAAATCCAAGCCGCGCCGGCAGCATTTGCAAAAACGCCCGTCTCCCGTGCATCGGGGGTAAAGTGAAGGATCCCCTGGTGCTCAGTAATAAGCCGTAGTGCTCCACTACGGCGTGCCTCATGATCAGATCGTGGCTTTCCATGCAAAACTCAATAATTCATTCATTGTTCTCACTTACAAGAAAATAAGATAACCAAAAATTCTGGTAGACCGTGAGTTACATCGACGTATATGGGATGCGAAGTTCCAGAGTTAGTAACACTGATTATTTTTTAATTGGTTCGCAGATTGTACTTTGTGATGCACGAATACACTGCTTTCGCTCAACGCCCCAGGGGGGCTGATGGTACGATGCTACTTTTCAGGTCTGAGAAGCTCCAATGCCTCGCGGTCCGTATTCACAAAACTTCACTTGCGCAGGTATTGTAAGCGATTGGTCATTGGCGCCGTGATAATAAATATGGCTAGTGGTTGCCTGGTAGCACGAGCCGATCAACTAAAATCTTTTACGTAGGAAAAAAGATTTGTGAAGAGAGGGTCAGGGTGCTCATATGTATTATGCTGAGATATAAAACAATAATGTTCTTGAAGGCTCCATTTGAGTGAGACCCACTGCAAAATCACTTGTGTGCTCTTAATTAGTCCTAAAGCAGTAGCATTTCAATTACTTTTGTATTTGTGTACCTAAACACACTTAAGCCTCTCAAAATCCTTTATTTACTCTCGACGAATGACCTTTCTTTCTGTCTGGTTGAATTACCGCAAAATAACCGAGCTTAAAATTAAGTAGTTTTACAAGCATACCTTAACTATTTGGAAAGAAATTATCCGGCATGGATCACCTGACTGATAGCTATCTGTTTAGTGCATCTGCAGCAGCGTGCTAAGCTTAGTTTCGTACTTTAACCTCGACTGCATGATATCAAAGATGATCATATCGTTAGCGAACAATCTTGTTTTTGGCGGCTCTACATGTAGGCCTTATTTCTTGTTTTTATCTGATGTATATCTTTCCCCAGAAAAACGTTTTATTTAAAATAAAAGAAAGGAGAAGGGAATTAGGAGAAGGGTGGTCGGATTCTTATTCCGGAATTCCGTTGGCTAAGGCCACCGCCCTAGCTCTTTCCACGAGGGCTCGCTGGTCCAGAAACGCACAGATGAATAAGTCGCAAATTATTATGGCAAAGCTCGAAGTGCATTTGAAAGTGTTCTTACAGTTGTAGCGAGTGATTAAAAATTCAGGATGTTCTTCTGTTGGTTTAACAGTGGCTCTACTCTTCGAAGCAAGCACAAACTTGCAGAAATGAGACGGGACTGCAGTTTTGAGTACGAATGAACACGCCTTCGTTCTTTTTATCGCACTATAATGTGACACACTTGCAGCCACTGTTTTCTATTCTCGCAGTATATCTAGCCCTCCATGCATGATAAGCCAGTCGCTGCCGCCACAGGCCATAGCAGAAGGTAAAGGAACTACACTTGGTGATACGTTGTCGATACATGCCCAGCACAGTTCAGCCCATAGATGACATATCTCGGTGCATCGGCCACATGCGAAATTTCAACATTGAGCACGAAATTAGTTCGCTTTGATCTGGGTGGCTGGGATCTAAACAGCTTTAGAGATCGTGCCAAATTTTGAGGAAGCAGTGGTGTCTAAGGGGAGCAGCACGGCCGTTCGCCCCACTTGAGCCGATTAGAGAACGAACAAGCCTAAAAAGAATAGAGAGGAAGTCTAACGGAATGTATCGTTCACTTTTACGTCCTCGAAAACTTCCATTAAAAAAAGAACATCTTATTCGGCGCCAGAGTCTTAAAGCAAACCTAGCACCGCTAGGAAGGCTAAGCCCCAGCATTGAATCCTGGAGTTAACAGGCTCAGAACAGAAGAAATGCGACAACTTAAACCAACCGATTTGAAATGGCTTCTGTGCCCAAAAACAACAACAAAACAAGAAAAAAGAAAGAAACAAAATAGGTTTGCTGTGTAGCTTGTACCACGGTGCGCAAGAATGTGGCCTGAAGTTCCTACTTTCGAAGCCGCAAATCGGGTTAAGAGGTGACTCCAAGGGGCGACTGCGGCATCAACCTCTCACCTGAGCGCAAAGTTTCCTACGAGGCCCTCATAGCGCAGGGCTCGTGAGTACTTCACCGTTCCGGCGATGGGGACCAAGTTTTTCTTTTTTTTTTTGCTTTTGTAACACAGTTTTCCAAAAGGCTGTTCCCTCCCGAAGGCAGTGCTATGGTGTTATCGGTTCTTTATTTTTTATTTTGTGTAAGTGCGTGTGTGTGTGGGGGGGGGGGGGGGGGGGGGAGCGACTTATGAAATCCGTGTCTGTCGACTAAAGTGAACGCTACAAGTGTTGCGTTTGTCGATGGAATCCGGCCAGTCAAATGGACGGTGCTGTCGCTCCTTGCAAAGACCTAGAGAGATATACAACAGAGGAGAGGCAGGTACTATAACTAGAATGTTCTTGGTTTGCTTGCAAAAACTTTCTGCAGGGGACACGAACCTGAAGAAATAAATAAAATTGGAGAATACACTATAAGTATCCCTCAGGATATTCAGTGTAAACCATCGGCTTCCTAGGCTATATGGAACCCTAGAATCCAGAGTTACAAGCAGCTTTTGTTAGCAGTATGTTATTTAATCGGCCCCATGCGTTTGACGCTAGTCCTTGCGCGAAAAAGCTGTTAGCATATAAATATAGTATGTGTCAGAGTAAACGTAGTGTGTTCAACTGCTCGTCGCTAAACAAACTGCAACATGAGGCGCGCACTACGGTGTCCATAAAAAAATGCATGTACGTGTGTGTGTGTGTGTGCATGCCCGTTTAGGTGTGCGCGTTTGTGTATGTACGTGTGTATGAACATGCGTGTATGTGTTTGTGTATGTGAATCTGCGTGTGCGCGCGTGTTTGTGCGTGTCAGTGTGTGTATGTGCGTGCGTGCATGTTTGTGTGTGTGCCTAAACTGTCGTCACAATATGTTTAGAGCGACGATTTCTTTGCCTCTTTCGCACACTTCGCCGTCACCTCATTGACCTCCTGTTGTCATCGTGGCGCCCATCACAGGCGTTCAATGATCATCATTTCATCGAAACCGGCGTCGCCGTCATACTGTCGTCATCATTCTGTCATCATCGTGGGTTGTAGTCATGCCATCGCCTTCGTCGATGCATCATCGTCATTTCTTCATCAGGTATGTGATTCGCGTGTTCGACGGCCATTGGCCGATGTTGAGCGAGAACTTTCCCGATGAAAATGTGTACAACTTGGTCGTGTGCTATATAATTTCTAAAGGTGAACGAATAAAAAGTGTTTCACCAAAACGCCAGTGAAAGTCTGGCTTAAACCTATTTCCACAGCACGCGCCTGGTCCCCGTTTACATTGCATAGGCCCATTCATTGGCGAGTAATCCAGCAAAATCTTTCGGTTAGGTGAAAAGTGTGATCGCATGTATCTGCACAACACTTGAAACAAAAACCTATATTGAACCGATAGAATACTAATATCATCGAATTTATGTCACCCATTGAGGTACATAGCGCTATATATAGAAAATGCATGCGGAAGCCAACTGGCATTTGGGGGTGCGCCAACTTGAAATTTGGACGTGGGCCAACATAAAGTTGGGGGTGGGCCAACTGAAATTTGGGGGTGGGCCAACTTCAAATGTAGGGGTAGCCCAACTGAAATTTGGAGTGGGCCAACTTGAAATTTCGCGTACAATACTTGGACAATTCCCGTGGAGTTTCTCCATATTTCTTTTAAGTTGGCTTGAAAAATTTTCATTGTTTTGTGCACATCTGTCAAAAAGAGTAGTCTGCAACCATCATGCATGTTGAACAAATAGAACAATGAAAAAGTAGAGCGGAAAACAAACAGGCCTTGTAGTTAACTAACGAGTTCTTAAAAACCAATGCGCTTTGATCTCGTATTGCTTAACGAAAAATTGCAGATGTTAACAAAAAGAAAAAAAAAACGCCTCCATTGCATCCCGTGAAACAAGTTGTACATCGAAGCTGTTGTCGACGTTAGACAAGTACCACCACCCCAACTGACGTTATACAACCCGATTGACGTTAGACAAGCACCACCACCACAAGCGGCGTACGTCACACACACGCGCACGCGTGCGGAAATGCAGCATACATCCTCATTCTTGTAGGTCAAGCGCCAAGCGCAAGTGCATTATTAAACTTATTGCATTTTATTGCGATGGCAATTAGATGGACATTCCAGGCGCATTGGTGTCGTCGGCGTCGCCATCGCCGTGAAGTTACGCATAAAGTCCGAGGGCAATAATATCGTCGCTGCGCGCCGTATGTTGTATGTGCGAGTGAAAGCGTGCGAGGGTGAGCCGGCGATCGCGGCTCAATCTCGTGCAGGCAGTGTTCGAAAGCAAGGGAGTAAGCGCGCCTTCTTCAGACGCGCGCAAGGTTCCGGAAGGAGGGCAGGGAGGGGAAGCAGTTTCTACTCCGTGTGGCCCGGGCGGCCGCGAACCCCCACCCTGGCCGTTATATCTTGAAAGCGATATGCGATGGGGACAGAGTTCGCTGTGCACTGTGTTTTCGCGGGCTTAGTTCACGTAATTTGAGAGGCCGCAAGAAGGTTAATTCTCTCGCTTCTGCTGCCACGCTTTCTAACTCCAGCGTTTGCACCGCGAGTTTCCGCGGTCACCTAGTGAGGTGTGTTTGCTTGTGTTTGCTCGTTGGCGCGTGACGCCATGCTTCTTACTTTAGTTGGTATGAGTGGGTTGTTTACATCTTTATACGGCTTACGACTGATAAAAATACTATCCTTACTTTCTATAGCTGTCCACTAATTTGCTACTGCAATCGATGCTTCACCTTTGGAGCAAAACTGCGACTATTCTTAAAGTAAATCGCGTCACAAAATTCGTTAAGTACAATTTACACACAAGCTGCACACATGATAGCTTCGAATTCTAATTCGAATGCACTCTAAAAACTAGGGAGAGTATCGCAGGAGTAAAGGGGCCGATTTACTCTTGAAAGCATTCGTTTACTCTCGAAAAAAGTGGAGTGGAGTGAAATTCATTGTTCACTCCGTCAGCGAGGAGAGAGTGAAACGTTCTTTTTACTCTGCCTTTCTGAGAAAGAAGGGCAGAGTTGAACTCTTCCCGTTCAACTCTTGCAGCAATAGAGTACAAAACGTAGCGTAAGCTCCTGCTTCAACTGTAGGAGGCTGGCCCCGAACGTGGGGATGTATCACTCACGAACGATGAGCAAGGAATGCGCCGTTTTGCTTCTAAAAGACTAGGCAGCCATAGTGCAAATGGAAGCGGAGCCAGCGATCTACTTCACTCGGAGTCAACCCACCCCACACGTGCACAACATCGCGGAACAGCACAGCACCGGAGAAAGATGATCCGTCCAGCGGGCAGGAACCAAGACCATCCAAGGGAGATTGTGTGTCAGGCATCTCGCGTCGCTGCGAAAACAGGGCAGTCGTTCCTGATTCCTTGGATATAACGACAAATCCTCCGCGGTAAGTGAATTCTAACTTACGTGCACATTCTGCCTATACGATGCGCAATCGCCAGGCAGTCGTCACGACCTTTAGCCGACGCGATTGACAACGGACTAGGCAAGCGCGCTGCGTCTCTCGATGTCAATCGAAAAGCCAGTCGTCGCGATAACTGTATGTGATTTTATCACTTGCCGCTATCCGTAAGAGCTTTAAAAATAGCAAACGCTGCCAGAACCATGGTATGTTCAATAAGACCTGAGGCGAGGGGACGCATAAAAAAGTTTGTTTACCAGCCCGCGGCTCCGAGTTTATGCGGGCACGTGCGTAGGAAGTGTCACAAGTCATTTTTGTGACACACCAGAGTAACTACAGACTTACGATATCTGACAATTACCAATATTTCATTTATTAGTAGGGGCATTGTAATATTGGTGCTAAACGAGAATGAAATCACGGGTATTTCTTTTTTCTTCAAATTCAAAAAAATAAGTTAGTTTAGCAGTTGACTATTGCAATCATTTAGATGTTTTGCATGCATTGCAGTAGCAACACTAAGAGCTAAGACCTTCTTTTAGTGCAATGACCTTATTTCTTTACTGTCTTGATGTGGTTTTACACCATGTCCTTGTGTTGACTTCTGGATACGACTTCTGCACATGATAAGAAGGCAGCTGCAAGGACACAAGGATGTCAAAGAGCCAGCCCAGCACGATTCCACATGATGCACAGGAGCGCACTCTAAACAAAAAAATACATTGTCATGCAATTTGGACGAAAAAAACTAGAATGTGGGTATATTGGGTGCACCATTTGACTAAATGTCACCAAAACTTTCAAAAGAGATTGCGTTACATCAAGAGAAAAATCCTCACGCGCGGTAGGTAGTCATGTTACCACAGTATTTTTTGTAATGTCTCTGATGGACATTACACATAGGAGTAAGTGTCAATGAAAATGTAGAAATATGTTTTAATAAAAATCTGATTATTTTTACGGTAAATGACCGCTTTTTGTCTTGCATCCCAACAGATATACCCATGTGAAAAAATATAGTGGTACAATAACATTGCCGATTTGCATAGGGAGCTAATACATACTTGCAATGAGCAGGGTGCCTGCGTTGACTATAAGACGGAACAGCTCATGCTTGGTTAGTTGCTGACATAATTTAACAGCACGTAAATGCAAGGGTGCAAATACAAACCCCCGCCATTCTGTGTATTAAACGCTCACATGAAGCAGAATTATTTTCGTGTATTCCCTTTTATCTATTTTCACACTTAATTTTAGAAGCGTGGCCTCTTCCCACGTTCCACAATGGGGAGGCATATAGGGAAAGGTGCCTCAGGTTTAAGAAGTCATTATCGGTTACGTACATCTTCACGGAAATAGTCCATTCGAACCACTCGCGGCTCCCGAAGTGGAAGCAAGAAGCAATGCCTTTAACTGTGTACACCGTGGTGCGCACCTTACGTCTTAATTAGAAGCCACCAAGTCGCTCGCAGTGAAGAAAATTAATTTGGCAAAAGTAAAATTTTGGTTTCTCCTGGGAAATAGTTATATGTGTGCTTCTGGCAGGTATCGGAGATTTTGATTAATATGACCCAATATACTTGCCAGCCAAGTACGCTTGCGGAGGCATGGATGTGTTCAATTCAAAGAACCGAGAGCATCTGCGTGGAGCACTTGTTCATCAATTCGCGAATGTGAACATATAGCCTTAAGTAAAAGCGCTCTCTCTCTCATTGATGGCTTCTGCAGCTGAAATTTTATAAGGCAAAATAAAATTAAAACATTTTTGCTCATAGTAAATTTCTGGACTTAAGATTAAGCTTTATCTCTGGCCCAGCTCCGACGCGGCCTATTCATGTACATGTGAAACGCAAAACACCTTTCTGAGATAACCCCTGGACCGATTCAAATGAAATCTGTTGTATATGAGAGAGAAAGCTAAATTCTAGTGACTGTCGGAAACAGAATTTTGATTTAGGGATTAAATTTTGGGAAAAGATTTTTCAAAAATTTGAATGTTAAAAAAAAATAGGAGCACGAAGTATACAAATCATTCACTCTGCTTCAAGAACAAATATCACGGTTCCGTTAACGACATCCATTATACCATTCAAAGAGGACAAATTTTATGTGTCAATATATATCTTACGTGATTTTTTACGTTGTGTACAAGGGTTCTGCAAAAGCTGCATTTCCATATTACAAATTTTTAAAGGTTTATGTGTAACATATCAAGTTCATTCGCTTTAGATGTACTATTACGTGCAATACACATAATTATCATATGATTTTTCATTGCCGAGTGGCAGGATTTTAAACTTGACAGTTTCGTTTTTTGAAAATTTGCAATTTTTGTCAATGTTTCATAAAAAATTGTCGACCTAAATCAAAAATTTGAAACGAACAATCACTATAGGTTTTAAGCTTTTCTTTTAAATCCAACAGACCTCACCAAGTTTGGTGCAGTGGTTGCCGAGAAAAACGAATTCTCCTTTTACATGTATTTAGATAGGAGCACCCAAGCTAAAGCTTCCTCTTAAGATAGAGTGCACAGTGAGGCACTGTATTAGTCTTCCCAGACCCATATATACTTGTTTGGAGATGAGGACAAGATTCTGTGGAGCGCGATAATCTTTCTTACTTTAGTGTGCTTTAACAACTTCAGTAGGAAAAGAAGCTGTGGTCTCAGGTAGATGGTTCATTGTTCTTCATCTTAAGTCCTGAAATTTACTATGAGCAAAAGTGCTTTAATTTTATTTTGCTTTATAAAAATTTTACTTGCTGAAGCCATCAATTTAAGGGGCGTTTGCGTAACACTATAGCTTCATGCAAAATCCACGGGCATGGAAAGGATATGTAAAGCACGATGGTACCGTTCCCAATTTATGATTTGCTTCTTTGTTTATCTTTTTCCTGCACTCCCCTGCATGTACTTATGCTTATGTTACCTTTAATGCGCCATATTAATCTCATCTGATTTATGGCTCACATATGAAGCCATGCGATACTTTAGTTAGATTGCATTTTCAACTGATCACAACAATTGATCATGTAACTGTGCAAGCAGCTCCTAAAAAGTATAGCGTTCATGTCATAATGCGGAACTAAAGGCTACCATATATGGCAAGAAATTTGATCTGCAAAATTTTAATGTCAATCCTCATTGCAGTCTTATACTCATTTTGCTACGCACTAGATGATATTGTATATTTTTTTGTGTGAAAATGTGCTACAGATCAATACCAAAAGCGCCAGAAAACTACTTTCGTGAGGGCGCCAACCGAGCAGGAAATATGATACGCCTCTGTACCGCTTTGATACCGGGCGGGATATTGCTGTAGAGCTATAACAAGACACACAGTTAGGAACAACGGGGCGTAGCCAGTACGCGAATAACTTTATGCGAAATATTTATAAATAAAACTCGACCTGCGGCGTCACGTGAGTGTGCAACACATTTCTAAATGCACTGTACTCTCATCTAGGAGCACCCATACGTTGTAAATGACTTTATCAAATGAGCTGCTGTCTTAGAATATCAAAAAAAGCTTCTCGCACAGTTTATCTACGTTACCAGCCTGATGCTTAGCAGCTGATATGGTAATATCTGCCATATAAGTGCATGCGCTTTGTGCAAGATATGGGTTTGCTGCCCACTGATGTAGCGCATATTTCTCTTCGCAGCGTCAATACGGTGTGAGTTTCCGTACGTTTGTTCTATGTTTAACTGTACATTAAACACTTTCTTTATGAAAAGATGGAGCCATCTTTAAATAAGGGACATTTCCACACTGAAATATTGATCAAACTTTAGAGAATATATTTATGTTCTATTACAATATGTGTAGTAAAATTGATGGACGTCATTGTAATCTGATTTTTGTGTGTGTCGATATGTTTCTCGAAATATTATTCAATTTGTCTTGTGACTGATCAATAAAGATTTTGGCCTTTTAGGAGAAAGAAAATGTTTCATTTGAGTAACTCGGTGGCTACAGATTACATCCAATTCACCAAGCATAAATGCAGAAGCTGTCAGGGGCGCAGCGAGGGGGGAGGGGGGCTTACGAAGCTTCAGCCCCTCCGCCGAAATGTTCTCGCCCTCTCGTGCACCGCCCACAAAAATAGTCCCAGGCGCCGGATATCATTCTGGATTTGGTCTGAATGTCTTTTCCACGCTCGAAAATACAGATATTTCTGTGCGAACATTCCGAACGCTGGCTGAATTTCATGGTAACGCCCATGCACTTGGAGTCACATAATGCAAGGAGCCCCATCCAAGCACAAAGTTTCAACGGCGTTTTGATGGCGAGCGGGCTCGTCGCGGCATCTCGCGGAGGCCGCGTAATTTACGGAGCGCATGGATTTCAGTTATGAAACTTAATGGGTATAAGGTTCTCATAAGCTTTTGATGTGAAAGGTGCACTGACATTTCCAAAGTCGTGCTGTAGATTTTCGATTCCGGAACTTTGCGGGTTTAATGTTGTTATAAACATTTCACGCCAAAGGTGCATTGAGTTTTCTAAGGTCGTACATCTGACGATTCAACCAGACAAGCCAAATCAACACACTATCAGACAAGTTTACAAAGCACGCAGCGAGGTCTAATGATACGAAGCGTTTTGGTAGTTCATTTGTGCTGTCGTGTCACAAAAAAGAATGTCAACTTTTTTTTTCACGTGCGCCAAAGCATCCATGTCAAGACACTAAAGCCAGCAAAGGTAACTACGTTCTTATTTTTTTCGTAGTTTTACTTTTAATAACGAGCACACATTGAGCCTCTTCAATTTTCTTGTGCTCGCTACCAACTGGCTGCCAGAGTCAGCCAGATCGCATGCGTTTTTCTCGTGTTGGCCCGACCACCGCGTGGCCACATTGGTGCGCATTCGGTCTTCTCCGGCCGAGTGGATTTTCGTATGGCAGAGTTTTAGACGCTGTCCGGCTAGCAGACGAGAAAAATAAACAATGGTTCCTCGCCGCCGTCACTATGGATACTCGACGGTTTTCAACGCACTCGCTTGAGCGCAACCTGTCCGGAAAGCCTTGTCTCACCGTTGAAGGATACCGAGCAGTGTGCGTATGGTTCTCCGTGGACTACGCGTCTCACGTTTTTCTCGATATGCCTTCGGTAGCCACATTAGCTGCCCAAAATAGACATTCGATTGTGGCCAACATGCTTTCCTTCGGGTTTGTTCATTTCGGTGTCCCCGTCCCACAAAAGAAAAAAAAAAGACATTCTTGCGGCGCTGTGAATTGTACCATGGTGAAATTTAGATTTTCTTGTTCCTTTGCGGAAAGTGATGAGCCGAAGGACGCTTCAGTTGGCGGATACTCTTATTATATTATTGCGACAGTAACTATATGGACACTGAGTCGCACTCGAGCCGTCTCCGTCGCACTGATGTTCCATATGAAGTCCAAGGGCGATATCATCATGACGGCGCGCCGCATGCTGTTTATGCGAGTGAAAGCGTCATGGGGGGGGGGGGGGGTGGCAGGGTTGAGCCGACGATGGTGACTCAGTCTTGCGTGCGCAAGGGAGAAAAGCAAGGAGGATGCACGCCGCCTTCCTTCACGCGCGACAATTCAGGGGGAGTGGAGAGGGGGGCGGGCGAGCCTGTGATCTGTGCATCTGTGATGGCGCAACATGTTTATTTTCCTTCTTTGACGCAGTATACATGCTGACATTTCATAGATACGTAGATTTATTGTACACCTTTACGTATATTTAAATATATGATGGAGAGGTTTTTTGTATACGTGCAGTGAACTTTGTTTCCAGTGATTCTTTATTGCTCTTTGTCAGGCTGTATCTTCGCATTTGTATATTTCATTGTATTTTCGCATTTCTTATGTACGAAGGCGAGTGAAATGAAAGTGAACCAACCTATCCCGCGCAATAATTGTTGGCTTTATTATCTGCAAGGCATGCGCGTAGCACACAGGCAACTCTCATTTACAAAAGCGACGCACAGGTGTGACGAAAAAGGTTCTTTAATGCTCTCATACACTGTGTTGAACATGGTTGTGTGACCTAATGGACGCCAATGGACGTTGAACAGCGTGGCATCGTGTGGTTTTTGACAGCTGAAGGTGTCTCCCGAAAAGAAATTAGTCGCCGTGTGTCTGTCGTGTACGTTGAATATTGCATTTCATTGGCCCCTGTGAAGCATTGGAGCAAATGGTTCAAAGGACGTGAAAGTTGCAAATACGATCGAAGACCGGGCCAAAGCCACCGTTCAATCAACTCCGACACAATTGCAAAGGTTGATGAGCTGATTAGAGAAGAACGGAGGATAAGCATCGATGAAATGGCAGAGCGTGCGAATGTTAGCCACGGTTCAGTTCACACCGTAATTCACGAACATCTCAGTTATCGGCTCCTGTGTGCGCAATGGGTGCCCAAGATTTTGGAACATCGCTAGAAGATGAAGAGGTTTGGCGCGGCTTTGACTTATTTGATCCGGTATCACAATAAGGGTGACGACTTCTTGCCTGCAATTGTGACCGGGGACGAATCACGGTGCCACTATTACGAGCCTGAAACACGATGGCAAAGCTTACATAGGAAACATTCGAATTCACCACCCCCAAAGAAAGCAAAGGCCGTAATTTCTGCCGGAAAGGTGCCATTAACATTCTTTTTCGACTCTAAGGAGCCATTATTGATCGAATTTCCTAAACCTAGAGAGACTATCGATCGTTTCCGATATTGTGAAACGCCGGATCGGCTGCGTGCCGTTATCAAGAACAAACGACGTGGAAATTTGACGAATGAGGTCATCTTGCTCCACGACAATGCTCGTCCCCACGTCCCCACGTCACTGATGTGGCTAACACAAACTCGCAAAGTTCAAGTGGGAAACGCTGCAGATCCGCCATATCCTCCAAAGCTGTCGCCTAGCGATTTCCACATTTTGGGGCAATTGAAGAAAAAAAAAACAGCTCAAGGAAACCAGATTCGCGTCGGACGATGACGTGACAAAGTCAGTTAGAGACTTCTTGAAGCAACAACACAAGGAATTCTATCAGACGGGAATCATGCGACTCGCTATTCAGTGGGACAAATGCCTAAATGGTCATGTAGACTACTATTAAATAAATAACGCCGTTTGTCAAATGTTCTCATTGGCTCACTTTCCCTTCACTCGCCCTTGTATATTTTGCAGAACTCCTGCTTTTGATATGTGCTCCCTGTTGCGACTATAAGTTTGGTGCAATTACTCACAATACACGACCGGTGACAGCTGCTCCTGCGCAATACATTCGGACAAAGAACAGCGTCATTCAGATATTATCCTCGCCGTTGCATTTGTACAAAAATCTAAACAAGGCTCTTGAATGACAAAGTTTCATTAAAATATTTGTCCTGAACTTGTTCATTTCATGGCGTTTACATTTTTCATATCACCGGCATGCACTGCTTTGCTGGTTTCGAGCTGATATAGTTCTAAAGTTTGTCTGATGTTTTCTTTACTTATTAAATAGACAAAAGACATGGAAGGATTGATATAAGTTATTTCGGGTACAATTTTTTTTAACATACGAGTATATTCTTTCATGAAAAAATATGTTTTACATGTCTTCACAGTGTGTAGCGTTAAAATTCGTTTGCACAATATTTGGCATTGTAATTCAGTTATTATTCATGTATTTGATCCCTCGACAAATTCTATAACGAGGAGTCCGAGCTGCAACATGATCCACCTCAAGAACAAGATTTCATGCTACGCCACTGGAAGCTGTTTATGAAGGAATCAAATATTCTCCACATGTAAGTGTTGCGAATCCTTTATAACGTGACGTTGGCTCCACATCCTGAGTGCGTTCACACTATTGAGAAGAGTACTAGCGCTCTGTTCTGAAGGAGTAAAATCTATTAGGAGGAGCACAAGCACTCTACTTGGGGGAGTCGAAACACTCGCTTTGGAAGAGTAGAACCACTCGGTCTGGGGCAGTACACACACTTTGAGGGAGTACTATTTTCCTTGTGGTGAGAGAGTATTAGCACTCTCTTGAAGACTACTAGCACTCCCTTGCGACGGAGTAATATAATTCTGTCGAGGGAAGTTATTCTACTCTCTCTCAAACAGGCTCCATCTTCACCGGAAAAGGGAGTTAAATATGGGATAAGCAGATACAGCCTCAAAGAGGGTTCGTGGAAGTCTTCTTGTTTTTAGAGTGTATACGAAAAAAACATAATTCTGTTGAGCGAGAACTCAGACAAAGCCCTTTTCCAGCTGCCGTTCGTGGCTAGTGTGAGTAGCCGCGGCGCTATAGGTGGCAGTACTGTTTTTGGAAGATCACGAGCCCACGAATAATCACGACCAGATAGAGCCTAGCAGCTTCGCTGTAATTCAGTAACTATTTCAATTTGTTCAAGAGCTCTAAATGACATAGAATGCCGTTATGGGTGTATAATACAGCGTAGCTTTTAAGGGGACTGCCGCAACATATTTCGTGCATTGGTAAAGGCCGGCGTGAAACGGCGTGGTCGTTTTATGAAATGTAAATGCAACGCAGCGTATGTCGGAGCCCTCAATTGGCCTATCTGTAACTGAACTGCCTGTTGTAGGCCAAAATTGAAAGCAATATCAATAATTTGACTCTCAATATTTGTGATGGTGTTTGACATGAATGAGCTCCAGTCAACATTCAGCAGGTTAAAATCACCGGCTAAGACTAGTTTATCTGCTTGTCCTAAATGTGTGTGCATGAAATTCTCTTAAGCATTGCAAGTTTGCAACAGGCGAGTTAGGGCCAAAAATGTATTTGGCGTTGTTAATAAAAAGTTGCAGAAAAACTTTCTCCTCCCAGAGTTGTCCGGCATTCTTAAAATTTGAAGGGAAGGTTTAAGAACAATAGCTACGCCCGTCCTTTTCTATCGCAGTCTTTGCGAATTATTCTGCAGTTTAGGGGGATAAACTCGCTATCATATATATCTTAATTTAAAAGGCTTCCGTCAATACTGAAATATCGAGGTCAAGCGAGCAAAGGATGCGTGCAAGCTGTTCTACTTTGTTGAGAACGCTGCAGCAGTCAATGTTTAAGCTGGTGCATGGTTATTGGCGACGGTTATCATGTCATTTGCTCGTTCTTTTTAGCTTACAACTTTTGTCCTTTTCCACATCCCACGCAAACATTTCACTATCTATGCTGAATTTATCAAAAACTATTTTAAGGTTAGAGCCTTGATCACGTTTCTGTTGTGACCTTTGTCATAATTTCTTTGCTTATCTCCCTAACTTTCAAAGAAAAGTCCTCTGCTATAGAAAGCGCACTCCCTTTAAGCTTTTTGCACTCTTTCAGGAGCGAACATTTATCGCGATAGCCCAAGAACCTTAGGGTCATGGGGTGCGCTTTTTGTTTTTCTTTCGTAGGCTGTGACACTTTTCCATGCTATTAATAGTAAGTCCAAGCCTTTCCATGCAAACATCTTATTTTTTATCATATTCAAAAGACGGTCGTTTGTCTCCCCGTCTTGTTCATTTGTGCCATACACGATGAAATTGTTTCTGCTACCTCTGTTTTCTAATTTGTACCTTTACATAGCAAACTAGAGGCGTTCTTTTCCAAATCGGTTTCTGATTTCTTTACAGTAGTAACATCAGTTCGTAATGAACTTAAAGTACTCAGTTGAGTTTCTAAGCTGAGCATGCGCTCTTTTAAACCAGCCCTTTCAGTTTCAATTCTACTCATTACAGACAATACTCATGGATACAGGCAGCCATGCTACTTTAGCCTGATAAAGGTTGTGACATTTCTTTTTCTGTTGAGCCAGGGTTTGACTCAACATCGCCACATGCAGAAATACTCATTTTAAAGGTAACAAAGTTGTCACAGCACTATTTACACTAAGTGGGCACAGCAGTAGCACTAAGGAGCGGTTATCAGCGCGATAAACTTTTGCAGGAAAATATCTACTAACCATCACCAAGAAGCAGAATGGGTTTCTGAGCATATTGCTTGCTGTGTGGCAGCCGAGCCCACTGGTTGATTCCTCTGGCGCGTCGTTTTTTAAGGAGGTTTAAGGGCCCACGTGAGATGACTTCACCGTTGAGAGTGCAGTTGCCGAATCCGTGATTGGTGGCTCGATGAGGTGGTTGATCTGTCACCAGTCGTTGACCGATAATTACCGGTGGCTGTCGTCTCCTATGCTGTCGGTGATTTAATGCCTTAGATGAATCATTTATTTATTTATTTAGTTATTTATTTATTGATACCAACGCCTGTCCAAAACTAAAACAGGTAGGCAAATATGGGATCGCCTAGGTATAAGGTATCATATCCAACATGGCGTCCAAGTAGACATGCCCAGACACATCAGAGACATGATAACCATCGCTCCGATACCCAAGAATATGAATCCTACTCACCATCAGGGTGACCATTGTTCACCGGAACAACGGTCAGCATTCAGATAGAGTGTGCGGGCGACTAATTGTGGTGATCTGTGTTGTGTGTGATCGTTTGTGGTTTTCGAGTGACTTCACATCCATTAATGCAGTGAGGGACGTAGGCCAACGCATGATCGCCTTGGCTACGGTGAAGCCGTGTGTTCCATCGGAGTGCTGTAAGGTGCGCGTCTGCTCTACGTGCCGGGATTTGATAGTAAAAGCTGTCGTGCGGCATGTTGCAACACTACATGGGTAGGTATACCCCCGTTGCCTCATTTTCCGAGGCTCAACATCGTGGAGGAGCGGCTAGTCACGCCTCGCATTCCATTTATGTGCATATGGTGTTTGACGCAAGGCAGTGGACAGTGCGCCATTAAGGGGCCCACACACGCAGCTTCGCTGGTCATCCGCCTTCACAGGGCAGAATGGCACTGAATTTTTTTCAAATCTCCTGACTTCAAATTTTCGTAAACACCAACACAAGCATCGGGCAGTAACCCGCAGCGTTGTTTGAAAAGCCCAATCAAACATGCATCTTGTTTATAGAGTGTCACTTCCTTTTGCTTTCAAATCGAATAGCATTGCCTACATTAAGCATTTTGTCTTAACTGATTGACTGAGAAAAGGCACGGAGCGCACTCAAGTGGAGAGAGTTTCGATGCGGCCGAGCCAGCACTGTGAAAATCGATAACCGGATGAAGAGGGTGGTGCCGGCGTCTGCGATTGGCCCGCTTCGCCTTACTTAGCTAGCGGTGGCTGGTCAAAAATGGTGGCGGTGCGCAACGGAAGGCTAAAAATGCCACCAAAGCGAATCCTCAGTAGAGTTGGCAGAGCAATATCGTATACGTGCCGAAAGGTTTCGAACAGGCACGTACCCGGTACATTTTTTCTTTCGGGGGGGGGGGGGGGGGGGTGCGCTAGGCCTAACCCAAGATAACTTTTCTATACAATGGAGAGGGGGGTACCCTTACTGGTACGAATGTGAATAATGCCATGCCCACCGTTCACCACAAAAGCGCGTAAGCCCGCAAAAGAGAAATGAAATAAGGTGTATCTCACAGGTATGCCTGTGAAGTTCACCTCTCTTTTATTTGACAAACAAGGAACCAGATCAAATAGGCTCGCGCACGAAAGTAGCGCAGGAACAACACTGCCAAGATCAAGTAAACAAACGAAAGTGTAAAATAAATACTTCTAGTAATGTTTTTTGAATTAGCTCTGGAAGAATTATAGAGAAATCTATATTTGCAGAACAATCACAGTTCTTTTATATCCCTCGTTTACCGCTCTACCAAGTGCCAAAACCACTCGTATTGTTATTTTGGAAGTTGCATAACGATGCGTGCGTGGCCGCCAGACCCGTATTACCGCGTAGAGCGCAGGACTCTGCGGTTCTAGGCTTACTGCGCCCGCATAACACGAAACGTCCACATTTCTACATCAGTCAGCTTGTCTGATAACTGTAGAAGCGTCGTTCAAAACAGACGCAATAATTCTCCGCTTTCGGTGGCGTTTTCTCCACTTCTTTCTTAAATAAAAAAATGCCCATCCATACATGATCGATGACGCGTCGTGGGCACACTGATGTTTGCGTAACATTGAATGCAGAACTTTTTCAAGAGAAACGCCACGGATCACTTTCCGTCCTCAGAGACATGTCTATGCTGAAATGACCTACAAGTACAATGGGAGTGGAGTCAGTAGGGGTGATCAAACCTGACGTGCATACGCCTGGCGTTTGCGCCACAATCTTCGTCCGTATTACGTTCCGCCCGCTGTCGCCGCGCACATTCCCGCTTCTGTTCACGGCAGTATTCCTCGTAGGCGCGCTGTTCTTCCGCAGTATTCACTGCACGCGGCCTACCCATTGCGTGCATAAAACGGAACTGAGATAATGTTACGTAGTTTGCCTATAGAGCCCGCGACGTTAAACCGCTATGCGCACTGAACAAAGTCTATTCCAGTTTTACTTTTTTTAGTAGGATATTTTTTTATCACAGTAGGTTTTACACTTCTCGCGATAAAATGCAGCTAGGCCATACTCGGCGATACGTTTTTGCTTTATGTTATAGCTCTTTTTACTCTGGGGTGGCCGCCATCTTTTTTGCCTACGCATACAAACGGCCGGAACCTAGCGCATAACAGCTCCGCTGTGAAAAAGATAAAGGACGCAGATTCGGACGACTTTGCAGAATCGAAACCCAATTTCCAGTGAACCTATTTCCTTTCTGCAGTTGTTGGAAGAGTTTCTGTTGCCTGTAATTAAATCACACAGTTTCAAACGTAGCGCCTTGCCCGAATATAACGGTTAAGATCATTTCTAAATAAATGTTTCCAAAGGAAGTAATAAATACATACATATCTTGCTCCTCCAAAAAAAAGGTTGTAGTGAAATACACTCAGAAAGCTGGTAAACATTTTGAAACGCAGGCATGACGCTGCTGAGCATTTGCACACGTAATGTATTGCAAATGCCGCAATTACCCGCACACTTGTATCTTTGCCTTCTAACTACTCATAGCGTGCCGCTTATTTCAGAGAACACCGGGGAAACCGACTGCAAACCTCGTATATCGCATGAGAAAAAGGGAAAAAGCGGAGTTTCTGTAGTTGTTTGAAGCGATTCTAATTAGGCCACGAACGCAAAAGTTTAGCCGCACGCGGCACTTTAAATTTCAGTGAGTTTCATGGAATTGAATATTGGTGTCTTGTACAGCTCTTTTATGACTCAGTGAAACATTGTAGACAAAACGGCAGTGTAATACCTTGGAAAACTTGAAAAAGCTTTTTTTCTACAAAAGTTGTAATCAATCTACACAGTTGAGGCATTTCTTTTATTGCTCACTCACAACATGCGTCTATACTTCAACGAATTATAAACAACGTGCCTCGCATAGTTTACTGTGCAGCCGGGAAACTAACTACATACCTCTTGGCACACATGGAAATGGGGACAAATTTTTCATAATTTATTTTCAAAGCATTTAATTAGGCTACACATTTCAAGCTTTCGGTTTACCCATGATTTGCCCATGATTGGCCCCTATTTCTTTTAATTATGATATATCTGCCATTGCTGGCCCTCCTATGGAAGTGAGCAAACATTACGAGCGTTTCATGAACAGCTTCCAAACGGGTTCAATATGACAGTATTGTAAATTTTACTTATCTCTTAACTAAAACACGAGCTTCGAACTAAGTTCGCCCTGACATAGCCCACATTTTCAATTCTTGAGTGAGCTTGTTTCCGTGAGAAAATTATGGAAAAAGATTATATAACGAGTTTTGCGCTCCTTAGTCGCTTTCGATTCCACTGTCGGCCATGAATGTCTCTGACAACGAAGCTGCTGTAAGAGAAATTCATGGCCACTGGTGGACACGATGGTCTGGCTTAGAGCAGACCAGCCCGGAGCCATAACAAATAGGCCACGATTGCTTTTTTTGCCTGGTTTGACAACTACAAAGCAAAGAGGACAATTCCATCATGCCTGCAACCATTGGTTTTGCTTGCAGATTAGTAGCTCGCCAGTGTGAGACAGAACGTTAAAAATGCCCATTTTTCAGGTGGTGATGGCAGACCTTGCTAAGTCTCTCATACGTAAAGGACACTTTTAATGAAGTTTCCTCTGACTGGACGACCGTTTACACTTCTGTTGCTCACGATCATTCTGCTCTATGGGCGCCTAGGATCAGTACCAAGCATAATTCACGTCTTCATAATTTTGTACTAGCAAACACGCGATAAAAGAAAAAAACAATTTACATCCGCCCCCGCTGCAGCAGAGCATAGCGACCTGTAATGTGGTACAGGTGAAATGCCAACTAACAAAGACTCCCAAAATATTTTTGCTCAATCTGCACCTATATAATTCAAGGAGAAAAGGAAACTCCGCCTGAGAAAAGCCATAAGTACTTCTCGACAGAACACCTTTACATGTGGCGTTCAGTTATCGCAAGAAAATACGACGAGCTCAGGCAACGTATAGCTAGAGTCTCAGCTAGATGAATGTGCGAAAGAATGGGGACGTCGTTCTAGCAGCGAAAAAAAAAAAAAACACGACACAATCTATCTAAGGCATGGACATACACATTTCGTGCCACAGCCAACAAGCTCTTTCAAGCGTTTGGCAGATCTGACACGTGCCAGTTAATTGCGTTCTTCTCTCGGGACAGCTGGCGCTTTGGCACGGCGTATTAGATTGCTCCACCTTTGGTAGGAACCCGCATTGCCCGGCTTATTGCTCGTAGGACCTAACGCTAAATAGAGGTTATTAAGCGTGGTCGTGCATGCGCGCAGAAGCGAATCCCGGCTTAGGCGGCGGCCACCGTTCGATGCGGGTTAGCTACAAACAGGACGGTTTATCGTGCATTGGGTGCACATTAACGAATCCCGGGTGGTAAATTGAATCCCTAAAATGAATTATTCAATACGACGTGCCTCAATATAAAGTCACGGTGTGGGAACGTTAAACCTCACAATTTATTTGTAGTGTCTTCGCGATCAGTCCAGACATACCAGGTTTTAACATTGCCGGTTAAACATAGATCCCAACACATATACATATGTACGTACGACTGTGTAACACTTAGGACGATGAACAAACCGAGAGCAACGTCTAAGCAAGAACCAACGTTTGGACAAGTACACTTGTCTCCCCGAAGGCGACATGTGCTTTCTTCGCCACGTGATCAGTAACGCATATGTCGCCTTGAGGAAGACAAGTCCGCTTGTCGAAACGTTGGCTCCTACTTTCCCCTTGTTCTCCGTTTGCTCATCGTCTTGAATTTCCACCTCCCGCCTTCCCCCAGTTTTCCTCGTATAACACTTAGTAGCATAGGGCGTCATAATCCGTGTTTCTCTCGCTTACGCGCGTCCAGTATACCATGTAGAACCGAATAATTGGCATGTCGTAAACTCGCGTCGAAAGGCCCGGAGCAGAAAAAATGCCGCCGCCGTCAAACGTTCATCGTCGTCGTCGTGGTCATTGCTGCTGCTGTTTCTGCTGTCGGAACATATGTGCTCGGGCAATTCGGACAAGCCTATGTCGAGTGTGGATGTGTCTGCGTGGTACTACGCTAGCAAGCACCCTTTCAACAGGATGGGGCGCGGTTACCGACTGAGAAACACCAGCGAAGGATTCGGCTACTCAGAGTACGTGGATGAGTGAGAACACGCCAATTTAAGTACAGTTTTCAAGATTTGATATCCATTTGCGGCCAGACCATGGCCTCTCTGCTAGGCCTTACGTCGGCTCACCGACGAGTATCAAGCTCAGAGGCGGAGCCGGGCTAGGTCTAAAGCCAGTAAAGTATGTCCTGGTCTTGGAGTAAACAGATATCAATGAACGTATGTCCTAAGGAAGAAGAAGAAAGCCTTTTCTTCCGTAGGTTCGGCATTGACTAAAAGTCATAGCTGAAAGTTATTTTTCTTAGTGAACCTTGGGAACACGGGTACTATTTCGCACTTAACTTTCGTTTATACTTGGAAACCGAAAAAATAGGGAAATCGCCCGAATGAACGAAAATCCTTTCCTGCACTTGTCCAACACCTCAACATTTGTTCTGCCACCACTGCTGCCGCTTTCGACAAATCGACATACAGTAAACAAATCTGTCCACGTGGTGGAGCTCTTCGCCACATTATTTTATTCAGTATGTTCCTTCATTGATCCGTTGGTTATAAAAATAAAGAGAGATTGAGTGTAACTTCGCCTTCACTGATATTTAACAATATTATTGACCACAAATACATACATAGTTTTATTTCATACAGGCTTTCTTTTTTGCTTGAAGATGCACAAGGAACAGCCGAATAAGCATACAGCCCTGAGGAGTGTTGATGGATTCGCACGGCTCTGCAAAAACGGGAGAAGTTTGGACACGACACTGCTTTGCTGCTGCACCTTCTGCTATTCCTCAGCCAGCTTCTCGGCAATCTTCATCCTAATGTCGCTCTTCCGGAACGTGTCTTTGTAGAGACTGTGAGTTTTACCATACAGGCATGGTGTAATATTTGATCACGTCTATTAGCATGGCCGCTGACAACTGGTCGCCTTGTTCAATATTTACATGCCAGTGCAGCTTACAGCGAAATGGACATACTTTTTGCTTTTCACTTTTTCGATCATGAAGCCCAATCGGTCCGACACAGATCTGACTCATTTCCTGTGTGTGTGTGTGTGTGTGTGTGAGAGAGAGAGAGAGAGAGAGAGAGAGACTCTTTATTAGAAAAACAGAGAATTTGGCCGGCTTGTTTACAACCGCTGGCATGCTACTCTGTATAGGGATGGGGAATGGGATTAAATGGTTCCAGAGGAAAGTGAGAGAAAAAGATAATAAAAATAAATATGAAATGGGCAAGTGGATCTTATACTAATATATACAGGTGACATGGCGGGTAAATTTAGGCTTTTGTATATGAAATGTTCAATCTTTAAAGTTTTCCTATTAGTATAATTTCTGAGCGGTATTTCGACAATAAATCCAATATCCGCCGCTGTTCTGAAGGGCTGGACATTGGGCCTAAGATGCTGGGCAGCGTTAACGGACCATGGCAAATCATGTTCATTTATTGCTAAAAAAATTTCTCGTCGCGGTACGCAGGGCATTCTAGTAATATGTGCTCCATTGTCCCTAAGTTGCCACAGTTATCACAGTAGGGGTTAGTAGTAAGCCCTATGCGGTACAGATCGTGTATTCCACGTTTAGTCGAAGACGATGGTACAATGTCTCATTATGCAAAATAGAAGTCAGGCGTGCAGACAGGACACAAGAGTAGAGAAGTGGACAACACGAACGCCGACTATCAACTGAAGGGAGCACTGAGGTGAAAAAAGAAAGCAGACACATAACTCATCTGCGCATGCTCAGGAATGGTAACACCACGTGTCAATCGGCTACACGTGCCGGCCAACGTGAGAGATAACTGTTAAGGCACTTAATCCGGAAGTTTCTGGAAGTTATCTCTCACGTAGGCCGGCGTGTACGTACCTTTCGTCACGATGACCACCCATCAAGACAATAGATGATTTCGTACCTTTGTTCAAAATTATGTGTCACCTCCGTGTCGTGTGCGAAACAGTTTTGCTGGTCAGGCACCTCCCAGAGTGGAATGGCTCATGATTCTTTAAAGCACGACACCTATCCCGTACGTTTTGTTTACATCATCCCAACTCCAGTTAAAGGAAGAGGCAACAAAACACTACCACACGATCGTGCAAATACATCGTTTGGCTGCATTTTCTAATATCCATGACGATATATTTCCAATAATAGCAATTTTGTTTATGCAAGTAGCCGCGTTTTCACACATATTTAAGGTACTAGAACCAGTGGCTTCTAATCCACCTAAGAAAAACATTCGCAAATAGGAAAATGGGGGAAAAAAGCAGAAAACATGTCATAACACAATACTAGAACTTCAGGTCGAAAGATTTTAGTTATACACCAGTCACTATTATTGAACAGCAAGGCAAACTCCCTCAAACCAGCTGAGCCAATAATAAACGCAGTATAGGCTAGAACTATTTAGGAGCAGAAAGAATAGAGAACAGTTTAAAATCTTTCAAGGAGGTGGTTGAACCATTTGATGGCTCGAACCTTGCCAAAGTGAGAAAGAAATACACATCATAAAGCAAGTTGGGTATTTTATGACTTTATATGATTGATTTCATCTTCAATGGGGAATTACGAGACAATGCACCCTGGTGAAAGCTCATTGAAATTTTCCCGGTGTACTTCTGCACATAAATTTATAGTCCTGGCAAAGAGCACGGTTATTTTCGCTTCTACGTAGACAGCGTCATGTGTTTGTACGTGCACAGTTTAGGAATGCGGCTGATGACCCTGACCACCTCTGCATATATTTCTTTAAAAGCAATTCAAGAAACGTACCATAAGCCAATACGCTGCGCGGTCAAAGCCTCCGCCATGTTTTTTTGGCTCTCTGCATTCCAAATAGGGAACGCATTCAATCTCAAACATTTCAAGCGTTATCAGAGAACAATTTCCTTCGCCATTTCCTAACAGCAGTACCTAAGAACTATGGTTGTTTTTCAGTACACTCGAATTCTGCTTCGTAGAAGTACACTCGAACACTTCATTTTGGACCTGTTCATCATGGCGCCGGTCGTCAACAATCAAGCAGGTGGTGAATGTCACTTAGGTGAAGGGAGCTGCTATCGTCATCAGTTTGAAATATACTGGTAAAAGCAATATATTCTGATTCCAGTCGGAGGTGCACAAAGTCGGTGCAGACCTCATATTAATCGAAGTGTTTCAACTGTTAACATGTGATTGATATGAAGGTTTATCAGCAACATAATAAAAGTGTGTGTTCTATTGCTGTAGATTTTCATGGGGAATTTTTGGAGCAATAATTTTAATGTTTCATTTATTTCGCGAGAGAAATAGCATCGTTTGAGGCAAGACACAATTTAAGGCAGAAAATGTACAGGGGACCGTTCTGGCTTCTCTAGAATTCATACTAACTACTTTTCCGCTAGGAAATACAGTGAGACCATGGCAGAACCAGTTGAACACCAGAAAGTGCTTAGACTTGTTTCAATTGCTCCTAAGGCGTATTTCAGGACTAGTTGGTTCATAATTTGGTTCATCAATAGCGCTAAAATACATCGACGACGATGACTTGACAGGCTCTAATTTCCAACTGAATTTATTTAAGGAAACTTGTACCAAAGGAAACTTCGGATCTTTCAGCGTTACCTCGTAATCCGTTTATTGCAAAGAGTTGAAGTTTTTAGGTGTGGCGGTTGTCGACATAAAATTCGGAGCTTGTATGCTGCGTGTGTGGGTATGTTGCGCATGCATGTGTAGGAAGTTTCTGTCAATGAAGGTTTACTGGCACAGACTACGAAGTTCATGTTTTTTATTTCCTTCTGGTACACACCTTATTTACCTTTTTTCTAAACCAATAGTTCGTGTCTTCTTAGTAGAAAGTTCCTTTAGTCAAAAGTGATTCACTTTATCCGGTGTTGTAGACGATGCCCAAAGCCAATTTCAGGATTAAGAGAACTTCTTGCTGGGCAAGTTGGTATTGATTCATTATACATATGTTTAAGGTGAAAAAAACAAACACATCACACAAGAGGGGACAACGGAACAGAGCGCCAGTAACAACTACTTTATTTTGCTGAGGATTGCTTCAGCCACGTTCCCCCTGGCATACCACACCTTCACTCACGAATGAGCTCATTGAAACTGATCGCGAGTATGGTTAGTACCTTCACTTTTTTTTTGCCTGCTCCCCAAGGAAACAGCTGATGTAGAAAGATAGATCGATTGAGATGAATTGATAGATAGAGGTTATTATTTGAAAGCAGCACCTTAGCTACAAGAGGCATCCATATGGGAAGCTGCGTGTTAATGTCGGTTACCAAGGGCTTCTCAACGGGCACCTAAATATTAAACCGCAATACGTGAGGATCTTTACGTTCTGCTTTCAAGACGCGGTAAGACGCGGTAAGCGCGTCGGGAAGCGCAGTACGCGGTAAGCGCAGTCGGGAATCAAACGCCCCCATACTGTGCTCTGTAGCACATTTCACTCTTTTCGCAATATGCGGGACATAAGTGTACTTAAAAAATGTGCCGCTCCCGTAGCTTTGCAGCCCTGAGAAAGTTAGGTCATCTGCCCACACTGTCTTATGATATCTATATGCTGGAAGAACATGGTTATTCACACCGTGCAGCGACTACCAATACCATCACTCGACGCCACAGCTGAGCATTATGTCCTATTGTGCGCACTCCAAGTACTTGCTGGAGACAAACCTAATCATATTCTCACGCTTAACTGAATACCGTGTTGTCGAAAGGCATTGCCTGATGAACGGCACCATCGTTCACAACTTTTCCTTCCTGCACTTGAGACTTCCAAGTCACAGTATACCTACCTTTGAAACACACGCGATACAAGACAACCAGTTGTCACCCTATTGAATGGCTTCATTAATCGTCGGAACTTCCGTATAATGCTCTGATTCTAATGGCAGTGGCTATATGACGTTTTATGTAGTTGTCGATTCAATCTAAGGTGGGCCGCAAGCACAGACTGGGCATCAGCAGCACCGGGAAAGCCATAGACACAGCGCAATTTTATTTCCTTGTCTATATTACGTTTTTTTTGCATAGTAAATATATTCGTGACACAGAACGCTGTTTAGCCTTATAAAATAAATTCTTAGAAAAGCCCAACTCAGCTGTATCACATGTGACGATATCCGAGCTATAGCTAAAAAAGTAGAGAGAGAGAGAAACAGATAACATATTTGAAAGAAGGCAGGGAGGTCGGCCTGAGCTAGCGCGCCCAGGCCTGCTGCTTCCTGATTAATATAATTCACTAGCAGACTAGTGAGCCTAGGACTACAGCTATAATGCCGGTCACAAAGGAATTCTGCGCCTTGTTGCAGCTACATGGCATCGTAGGGACATGCTTTCCTTCCTAGGTGACATCGCCCGTGCCAGTGCTTCATTTGGTGGCTGACTAGCGTTCGACTTTCAGCACGTGTCCTGCCAACGGCCCTGACCACCTTGTCCTGCATGGTTCGCCGTAATACGCTGCGGTTTAGCGTTGCCTTCTCAAGAAAGTCACAGCGATATTGTCTACACCAGGTGCACAGTGCAAAACTGGATGGCGTGCGCGTTTGATATTCAGTGGGCACGGGAATGCAGCTAGAATGCCTGCCGCAAAGGAATTCTGCGTCTTGGTGCAGGTTGGTGTATCGCGCTCTCTTTTTTAAAACGTTCTAACAATTAACGCTCTAGCAAGACGGCCAAATGTTATGGCTTCTACAGTTGTCGAGTGTGTGTATGGCAAGAAATTGTTCATGCTAGGCGACTACGTAGAGCTGAAACCCGGTCCGCGAAAAGAAGGTACTGCCTTCCGGCACAGATATGTACGAACTGCCATTAGGGACCTTATTGCGCACCCAGATGAGAGGTGTGATGGTATAATTAGGTCAAGAGACAAAATGAAATAAATTCGGCAGTGGCCTAGAACGCACTCATAACTGGCTACACATATAGAGACAATTGAAGAAGTTGGCAGTATTGTATAGAAACACGAGCAGTCTGCACCTCGTCATCTTGCCACTGAGACGGTCCGAGGCGAAAGCTTTGTGCTGAAGGGACGGATGGATGATGTAGAAGACATCTCTCGGAGGCATAACCTCATATTTTACGGAATCATTGATAGCGTTTCGTAAACGTCTGTGAGCACTGAAACAGGTGTACGTGCATTGCTTCACAAATGCTACACTTTACAACTGCTGAGGAAACCATTGCTCGAGCACACTGGGTGGGCTTTTCCGAACAAATAACGGTCGATAATTGGGTGTTTTACTTTGTTTAAATGAAAATAAGCTATTATTTCGCAGCGTCAGAACTTCGAGAGACGGAAGTGTGAATTTCTGAAGAGTTCTGCAAAGCCACGCATGGCATTCGCAAAAAGATGTAGGGATTTGGAAAGCTAATGGTTACCCTTTTTCCTTACGCGACAACAAACTTGTCATTAATAAGAAAATCATACATGTATTGACAGTCTGTGCAATTGAAGCGACCAGTTCTGCCGCGTCTGATCATCGTAACAGTTCTGCAAGCGCATGTATCCAGCAATCCCCGTAAAAGCTACAAATGGTTCCTCAACCTGGCGTATCCTTTCGGGATGGTTCTTTTTTAGTGTCAAATGTAAGAAATCGACCAACACGCTCAAGAATCATCCTTGACAGACACATATGAGGCAGATCTGGTTGATTTACCAAAAACGTGATCATGTGCAAAAATTGACAACCGCGAGATTTTGGGCGGTGAAAAATAAAAGCAAATGTGGCCGTAGAAATCGCGGCGGCGGCGCCAATTTAATAGCGCTTTCTGATTAACTAGATTCATTTATTCTGCCTATTTTGTCCCCGCTTGCACTTGCATATGTGTGCGCTCACCTTTTTCTCAAGGATTACATGAAATGTTCACTCCACTGCTCACCTAACTGGCGTTCCGGTTCTTTATTCAGCTGATAGCGCCGACTGTAATGCCTGCGGTGCCGAGGAAACTATAGAACATCTACTGTGCTACTGCCCATCTTTTCAAAACGAAAGACATGACCTCTGCACAGCTCTCAATCAGCTAGATAGAACACCGTTCACCTTGAAGAAGATCTTGGGACCATGGCCTCGCATATCGCAGCTACAAAAGGCCACAAAAGCTCTGCTGCGATATTTGAAGGCTACTGGTTTGAGTCAGCGTTTGTGATCCGAACTGAGTGACCGAACGATATACCCAGTAGACTTTCTCTTCTTCTTTTAATCTTTCCGTCCCCTTTTCCCTTTTCCCCAGTGTAGGGTAGCCAACCGGGCTCAGTCCTGGTTAACCTCCCTACCTTTCCTTTATCATTTGCTCTCTCTCTCTCTCTATTCAGCTGAACTCCACGGTGTATTGTGCAATCTGCGCGTAAAGTTTTCAAGCTCACCCATTTTCCTTGTAGGAGACTGCAGCTTTGCAAACCTTTCTTGAACTACTTTGTTTTAGTATCGACATGTCGATTACCTAAGTGTGTTAGTCTTCTTAATATGTGCATAGAATTAACCTTTGCTCAACTTGTCAAATCACCAACTCGTACTACAGCGACTGCTGTTACTATGTTAGGCCTAGTAACAACAGCGCATTAATCGCTTGTGAAAGCTATTTCCCTGTTACCGGGGCTAAGCGATCATTCTCCCATTATTTTTCTTATCGCGAATGATCGATCCCCAAAAGAACGAAAGCACTAAATTCTATAGACATTAAATCAGAGCTGATTACGTGGCTACTGATGTTTATCAATTTCTCAGAGAGATTAGTGCAGGATAACTGGCGTCTTTCTAAACCGCGATTCATGCAACTAACAGAATTTTCCACCATTTTTTTTATATTTGGTGAGTGTAAGGGCCGGTTTATGGGCAATGTACAGGCAATTAGGTTCAAAGTCAGTAGTTTCATTGCGGCCTTTGCAAGAAATATGCATGCAAGCGCTTCCGAGCGTTATAAATCGCAAAGTTCATCCTGCCCTGATGACAGAACTACAAATGCTACCGAGATAAAATTTATAGACATTGGGAGTAATATTATGACGAATTGGCATGCGTATTTGAAATTTTGAGGATCATATACAGCTTTTTTTATTTAAAAATATTTAGCAAGTGATTAAAAACATTTTACGACCATTTTACATCGTTCTTCAGTGTCTCGGAATCCCTTTTTTTTACACTGAGCTTGCCAGTGGGGTAGAGAAGGGAAACACATGTGTACTATGATGCTTACCTTTAGCATTTCTTGCCTAGCGAGGAGCGTTGTAATCGATTAATGAACACTAGTTTATGTCGCTATCTTTAGGCGTTATAAGAGGTTCGTAGTAGCTTTTTATGGTGTCCTCATTGAACTAAACAAGGCACTTTATTTATGTTTAGTTGACATTGGGGGAAGATTATGGGTAGTGTGTAGGTAAATTTTGAAGTGCGTTGGCTAATTACGGCCGTAGCAGACGTATGCAAGTAGTTCGGAGGGTTATAAAAATCAATGATAAAATAAAAAATATAAAATGCGTTGCTCCCAAAAGGCTTGGTGGTTTTTTTCTCCGGCGTAATAATAAGAAGAAGCTATCTTCTTCGTCTCACACGAGCCTCTAGCACTACTCATACGTGCGAGTATCGAAGTACAGAAGACGACTCAGTTATTCATCGAAGAGCACTGGTTGGAGGACGCTTTTGGCATGAGGAGACAAATGAGATAAATACATGAGAAATGCTGGAGCTGTGAATTCATAATTTGAGAAACTCGGAAGCCAAAACATTGCATTTTGTATGTCAGACTTCCCAATCGGTAGCTTAGACAGATCCGTGAGGGCAGAGTGCTTCCTTAGCTAAGAGAGTCAAGTTCGCCCTGGCAGCGACTGGAAGAAAGGTAAAGTTAGAGCGCACCAGCGCAGTAAACTTAAATATACGAATTTCGGTGCACAGTACATTTAGACTCAATTTAGGCAGCTAAAGAAAAGAACAATCAAGGACTATCTGCGCAGCTTGAGCGCTACTGGCTCTCCTAGACACCGTTTAAACAAATCAAGACGTCAGACATTTGTTGAGACCAGCTTGCGGAACCTTATTTCGGCACGCATAGTAGATCAAAGAAAACTGCCACCCTGTGTTTGTGCCTTCAGAAAGGGCACGCCGTGGGGAGTTGAAGCGTGAAGCGGGGGAACTATCGCCCTTCGTTTTCAAACAAGATCACTTTCTCCTTTGTAGAGCAGGGGAGGCAAAGCATAGCCAAGATTGGCAGACCGAGAGGTAATTTGAGCGGAAAGGGGGGAGGAATGTAGCGTTAGTCACATAGATGCAGAAGCATACCCGTTTCGAACACGGACGTCGTACCTCAGCCAGTGTAGACAGATGCACGCATCCGCACATACATACATACATACATACATACATACATACATACATACATACATACATACATACATACATACATACATACATACATACATACATACATACATACACACATACATACAAAAAATTAAAATTAAATTAGGGGGTTTTACTTGCCAAAACCACTTTCTGATTAGAAGAATGGAAATATTTGTGTAAGTACAAGTGAACCTAAAGGATCAAACAATCAGCGTTTCAAATCTTACCCCCATAACTGAAAAGCTGCCTAAGGATCTGATCACAGAAAGACACTTCCAAATTTCCTTAGCAACTGAGGATATTCCAAGCATCGCTCCCCTCTCATCTGCATAATATAAAAACAGCCAAACAATCATAATAACGTTCTGATTCTGTTCTGTTCTGACCTGGAAGTGCGTTACCCTTTATGTCCCGCAAGCTGCATAAAAAATAAATGAAGGCACCCCTGCACCGGGGGGGACTCAAGGAGGACAACCTACTCAGGGTCTTCCAAGCTTTCTTCATCAGTCACATTACTTACACGACACCGTACCTCAAATGGAGCAAAATTGAAAAGAACAAACTCGACACGCTCATCAGGTCCGGCGTCAAAAGAATACTCGGTATTCCACAATCCACTAGCACATTAAAACTACTTTAACTCGGAATTCACAATACCACAGACGAATTAATTCAAGCACAGTTTATTGCACAGATCTCCAGGCTTTCGTCAACTAAGCCGGGAATCAAGATTCTTGATGAAGCTGGTCAGCTCCCTATACAGGCACCGCTCAACCGACACCCCCTGTCTAAATTAGCCCGTGAAGGTATAAAGGTTGAGCCCGTGCCGAGGAACATCCACCCAATATATAACGAAGGTCGCAGAAGAGCGCGGGCTAGAGCCATCCTTCGACGAATCGATCCTTACGGGGCAGATGCATTCTTTGTTGACGCCGCCAAATATGGCAGCGAAGACAGGTTTGCAATCACGGTCGTTGACGCGCGCGGAACACTTATCAGCGCCGCATCAGTCTACGCTAAACACGCGAACGAGGCGGAGGGAACCGCGATAGCCTTGGCTCTTCAAGCCGCAAAAGGCCCGGCGTCCATTTTCTCCGACTCGCGCACGGCGGTCAGGGCTTTCTCGTCCGCTCTAGTTTGCAAACAGGCAGCCGACATCGTTAACAGATGCTTTCGTATTAATACGCGAGAAGAAACCGCAGGTCATACTATAGCATGGTTCCCGGCCCACATGGCGATGTAACTAACCGAGCGGGTTGCAACCCTAACGAGCGGGCCAACTGCCTGGCGCGTGAATTCACGAACCGCGCCCGAGCTAGCGGTCCGGCTCTCCCGCAGGATTGCCCCTTCAAAGATAAACTTACAACCTTTCACGAAATTACGTCACATTACAGACACAGCAGGAGAAAATTCCCTCCCCCCAGCCCGAAACTGAACAGGGCTCAGGCTGTTACTTTCAGACTTTTACAGACGAGATCGTACCTCACCCCGAGAGCGCTTAGTTGGATAGACCCGAACTTTCCGCAATCGTGCTCCAAATGCGGTCACGCGTGCTGCTCCTTCGACCACATGCTCTGGCTGTGCCCGTACAACGCGGGCTCCGACTTTCATAACCAGTCCAAGTGGGACGCCTTGCTGAAGAGCTCGGATTTCCCTAATCAACTACAGGCCGTCCAGAGGGCCCACGACGTCGCGGAGAGTCACCATCTCCCTGTCCGGTCGTGGGCGGAGCCACCAACTAGATCGGGGAACCTTCGGTTCCCCCAATCAAGTTCCTCAGGACACTCTTAATAAAGTTCTTGTCACTGTCACTGTCACCCCTGCACCGCAATCACACAGGCATAGAACTACCCCGTGGTCAGCAAAGGTATGTTGAGAAAAATTTCAAGTTCACCAATGTCCTTCTGCGGGAACCGTAAGCTTTGGAGCTTTGGAGTTTGCGCGTGAGGCTTCAAATTGGTTAAGTTGCTCAACAGCCTGCTGGCAACATTAACGGTTGCTCGATGAGAAAAAACGATACCAGATTAAACACACTTCTAAGGAAACCAACACTGAATACCGATAGCATAGTTGTGACAATAATTTTCTTGAGAAAAACAAAGAAGAAACTAATAAATTATTGGTAAATTTCGTAACGTTTCTGTACATTCGACGGCAACCATTTTGGCCAATATACTAAAGGGGTCTTAACCTGATTTTCTTGGTGCGGCTTCATGGCGAAAAAGAACGGTGCGAGAAAAAAGACACAAAAAATCGCTCGCCCTGTATAGTCTTTCTTGCCCATTATTCTCGCAATTTTTTCTCCATGCAGCCCATATTTTTTTCAGGTAGTCAAAAATATAAAATCCCAGTAGTTTTGTAACAGGAAAAAAAAACAAGAATGGAAATCTTCACTTGCTGTACCTGCGCCTATTTTGCTTGGCCTATGTCGAATTATGAGCCGAAAGATACCGCGACAGTCAAGAGACAAGAAAGAAACAGGACATGAGCCCACGTGTCACTCGTGTCCTCTGCGTTCCAGGTCGTACCCCATACCTTGGAGGAAACAACAACATCAATTCATGCCATGCATCTTTCATATCAGTATAAAATACCAACTCTCTGAGCGTTCTTTACTAAGAATTATAAAACTACACATTTACGAAAATCGGTGCTCAAAGTTTGTATATTGTACTTTCTTGATATTGTACCTTCTTGAAGACTAGATTCCATTTTCTGTACCTCCCCACAGGCACGAGTCCTCATCAATCATGTGCTCTAGAACTCTATCAACGGCAATAGGAACTCGTATAGAAATAAAATATATTCGCGCATCACCATTAATAATTCTAAGATCTAGCAAACACACTTTCTTTCCTAAGTGAATTTCCACGCTCTTTTGCGACATGTCCGAGCTGACATAAAATTTGCTCGGTTCTTCAGTTTGGGCGAACCCTTGACGCCAGAGTGGTGAAATTATTTTTGTTTTAGGACTACTTCGGCGGAGATAACTCAAAGCCTGCAGAAATAAAAGAGGTAACTACATATACTCGACAATAGTCTTTTTGCTAATGTTCTTCGCATGCTCATTTGTTTCTGCCACCAAGTCCGCTTCCCACGTGCCGGAGTTTCGTTTTGGCCATGAACCACAATCTATTGGCTGTCCCGTATAACTTTAGAGATCCGCGCTCTTTAACAAACGCGCACTCAGAGACGCTTACGTAGCACGTAGAATGTTTGCTTGTACCGAAACAAATTTTCGCTTTTGATTATAATTTTGTGGTAAACATTTAGAGACCTTTTCCAACATGGCTTTGTGTCCAGCAAGTGGAGAATACAAATGCTTGGAACAGAAAGGCAATGCTTGACAGCATTGCACGTCGTTACCAGAACTATGGTTTTGCGAGTGGCCCGTGAGTCGTTTCCGAAATTTCCGCATGACCTGGCATCGACGTGACTACACTGAAAGATGCTCGTCGGCATGCAGTGCACGGCTGCGGCTTCGAACAAAGTCCTGCGCCGATGTGGTCAGTGTAAGAAAACTGAAATACCGGAAGAGATTTACTATCATACTGAAGCAGCAGGAGCGCGCCGAAGGGTGTTGAGTGACGATGACAAAAAATTGCCCCTACAGAAATTCCCCGTTAACACATGTAGAAATTAGGCCCAACGTGAGTGGATAGAAAGCAAGCCTGACCAGTAAACACTCTCTCACAAGTTAAAAGAAAAAAAGAAAGAGAAATAGGAAAGAGAACACAGGCGTCACGATTTGTTTTTGCACGGTTTCCGTAAAAAAAAAACTACACTCCAAATCCGCGATGACGTGCTCAATATTATACAAAGAAACAAGGCCAAATACACGAAGCTTTCCATTCCTAAGAGCAGTTTGCTATTGATCCGCCGCCTTCGCGAATCAAATATCTAACAGCACTAGTGTCTAGCATCTGTATCATCTGTTCGTCATGTATGTCCTGACATGACGAACTTCTTAACTGACATGACATGCATGAGATACCATGCCATGACACGTATCACAAATGCATGACATGACAAGATGACGTCTTGCTACTGTCGCCGCATGCAGGCTTGCATACCCAGACAATTGTTTGTTTTACACAACACGTTAGCTTAACTCTTTGACAACACTGAACGATGCTGGACAGCCAAATTCCTGCCAAATGCTTCACATAGTGTATGTGAGAGAGAGAAAGAGAAAAAAGGGTGTGGACAGGCAAGGATATTAACTGGAAGAGAGACCGGCTTGCTGTCCTGCACGGGAAGAAGCCTAAGCGGAAATAAAAGACGGAAAGAATAGCGGAAACTTAAAGCAAATGCATGAAAAATAAATAGAGCAAGTGGTGAACGTCCAAGCGGACTATAGTCTCTTTCATATGCCACTCTCGCAAAGTGTCGATTCCAAGAGTACAGAAATGATGATGATTGAACTTCACTAAGAGTAGACAAAGTTGTTTGGTCGCCTTCCTGGTGGGTGGCCTCCTCAGTCCAGGATCTGAGAAAGCGACATCTGTATTTATAGGTGAGTTATTGAATATTATAATCTGTTCCACCATGTGACATATTTGACAATATGCGAAAGACTAAAAGAAATTAGCTTCAGGGAGTCTGTGGCCAGAAACAGGTGCGCATAGGCATCGTATGCAAAGTCGCTATCTATGTCAGAATACGTATGGTGACAAAACAATGACAACGCAACCATGATTGACACCGGAGGCAGTAAGAAACGCTTACAGGCTCTTTCTTTCCGCGAAGCTAGCGTACACAAGCAATGCTCAGTGTGGAGTAGCGTCTATGGGAACTGTCGCAGGTTTCGTTCAATAGAACGTTCAGCATTTGTGTAAAAGCTGGGAGCACCAAAGTATAACAAAGTCAAGTGGCCATCTCTTGAGTTATAATATAATATTTGACATGCGACTTCCCAAGAAACGTGTAGCGCTCAGGAACAACTATTCTAAAAAAAATTTAGATAAAAATATAAACGGAAGTGCACCCAATAGAGCTGATCAGGGCACAGTTTAGAAGCAGTGAGCATGCTCTTTTAGCTACAACTCAGGCGCGTCTAGTCGATCTCGCTCAATGTGACTAAAGCCAGTATCATAATTTCAAAAGATGTGCAAGTTCTTCATTTAACGACGCCTTATAGAGTCTCGTTAGTTATATTTATTGAAAGATTCTTTTACGCAAGACATGCAAGGTTATTGTTGTATGTCTCAACGTACGTAAGATGAAGCTTTGCCTGCAAGAAGGAATGAGGAGGGTCACCGTTTCGTGACGCCGGATAAAGTATCTTTATTGAATACCATCGTATTGGTCTCCGACAACACAATCTTTGGTTAAATTGCCATGCAGACGTGGAAAGAAATATTGAGGCAGTGGATTGTCAAGGCCATGAATGAAGGACTCAAGTTCCAGCAATGCATTCATCAAATATGCACTCCTACGAAGCGAAATAGCCTTATAAACTATAAAAAAGAAAGGAACAGCTCTATACCGTGCGTTTCCATATCCCTCCTATTTTCCTACCTGAATGGACCCGGATGACCGCAAAAACAAATAGCAAAACTTTGAGAAATTTGTTTATTGATTACGATAAGCTCCACGCAATCATAGGAGACAAATAGTAATGCGGAAGAGGCTTAGAAGCAAATAAAATGATTACAATGTTCTTGAATTGCTTGCGTTAAGTGATGTGACGTTTGAATCTTTCCAGTAAGTTGAAATGAAATATGAAACGGCTACAATATTGTCAATATTGATTTAACATTAATGAGAATATTATTTATGACACTCCATCGACATACCATTCTGTTCCGCTACTATACTTTTTAGTACTCAGCCGTGTATTCCTCGGACTCATTTTGTAATTGGCAGGGTCACCATCGGTTTTGAAACCGGAGGCATACCCCGGTTTATACTTGTTTACAATGACCTCGAGTGAGTTTATAGGTATTTTCAAACAGCGACACATATTGAAAGAGCTCAAAAAGACAAAGTACGGTGATAAAAACACATAGATTCATGCGCATATCCCTGATGGAAATTTCAGAGAACGTTACGTCGACGTCACTTGCTCCGGTGACACATAAATAAGTTACTACTCAATTTCAACGATTTCATTCCGGTAAAGCACACGAGCGGGGACCGAGAAGTAAAGAAAAATATATTCTCATATTTCATCGAACGCTGCCAAACTAGAGAGTCTTCAAGGGACAGCTGATGAGACGCAGTTCAGCTTTTGTTAAAATTGAAAAGTCTGTTCTGGAACTCTTGCAAGCCGATGGCTGTCAGTGCTCTCATCACCTCCCTGTTGACTTTCTCGCATTCGGAAAACATCTTTATCTTTGAGCCATTGCTCCAGTCCAATGCCCCAGTGCGTGCGTTGTCGCCCCGTTGTCACCCCAGTCCAATGCCCCAGTGCAGAGAGTGCGTTGTCGTTCTATCAATTTTTTGAGGAACGACCGCATGCTCACGGCTGTGGGCTGAGTTTCTCAAATCGGGGGGTTTTGTCCAAACTACATCAGGCTATTAGGTCGGCACCTCAACGTACAAATGCTTGTTGGCGGTGTCAGCTTGCGAGTGCAACTTAATGTCAGCAAGCTCTTGGACGCTAAAACAATTTCTCGTGAGTCAATGTAACTTGATGCACTGATGTTTTTCGACGTCCACTATCCCATTATCAACGCAGCCGAGGACAAAGGCTGAAAAGGAAGCAATATACAATCTACAGACAAAAATTTACACAAGGACGCTGCTTTGCTAACTGATAGCCACGATATTGTGGTACGTGCACCTAGTGGCAGGCGTTGGTAATAACTGCCTTATACAGCTTGAGTAAGAAAAGCTCGTTAAGTTTTAGCACACCCCCGGTATTGTCTTTCGTGTTGTGTGGGCAGTACTGTGCTAAGCAGGAGATTTCGTAAAAACAGCGATTCTTTACGCAAGGGACTCCTCAAGTTCAGTACCTTCTGCAAATACAAATGATAAAATTCCTTGATGAACTCGGATATGTATGCCTTCTTGACGACGTGAAGCACCCCGTTATGTCACAAGAAACATGCACCTTCTCTCGGAGTGTTGTATAGACTGAGAATAACGCAAAAAATTTTTCAAATATACCTACACGTGACCTACAAATTCATATCTTATGCCTCAAGTGACAATTTGTGAAACAATTGCCTTATAATGTTTTCTAAATTAATCTTGGGACCCTTCGCCGCTTTGGCTTGCAGTTACAGGAAGGCTGCCGCTTAATATGAGAAATAAACCTGTACCAATCGTTCAGTAATCTTTTCTCCCGCACTTACCAGGGTTGACAATAAGGTGGACCCTACAATACTTTATTTTAAGCGACATACGCGTTATATATATATATATATATATATATAGTCATAGCATAGGAAGCCAACAAACACTAACACCAAGGATAACATAGGGGAAATTACTTGAGCTTAATAAATGAAATAAATAAACGGTAAACGGTAAAGTAAAAACGGTAAACAATATATATATATATATATATATATATATATATATATATATATATATATATGTTGTTTATTGTTACACACTTGGCAAAAATAAAGTTTTTGCCCGAAATGCGAAACATACGGATGTAATGACCGAATTTTTTGACCATATACAGTTGCAATCATTCGTTTCCCATGTAAATTAATAAGCATTGTGTCACGCTCGCACAATCAATCATGAACACATCTCACTTCGTGACCGTGGCCATTCGCTATCAGTACGCTAGCTTGAGGAAGAGTGCCAGCAGCAGCGCGCGAATTGCCCTTCGTTCTGCTTCTCACTTCAACGCGAAGTAAGCGCCGAGAACATATCGCGCAAGAAGCCCGGTCCTCGGCGCGATTAGGAATCACACCCGTTTGATAATACACACGGCACAGTGGAGCAATGGGAGGCGCAGCTAACAAGCTCAGACTTGGCGGGGTAACAGTTCTTCATAAGAGAGGTCAAGCGTGCGGCCGAGGCCAGTGGGGCCCTGGACTAAAGGGGCTCCAACCATTGCCCGAAAACACTTTTAAGCAATAAAACTTTATCTCTCTCTCTCTCTCGACGCGTCTAGACTCTGTACCCACCGCAGATGGCTGTCAATATCGGGCCAGCGTGGCCGGGCATAGCCACGCCATACGCAGCAGCCGCCACAGGAACAGATTATGTTGCGGCCTACACTAGGCCGCTCGAAAAAGTAGCAACCGTAAGATGGTTAACGACAGAAGTGAATGCTGCGTCATTGCATAACCTTCCTCATTGTTTGCATAACACAATATATATCCAATGAGAAGAGCGATGCTAGAGGCTTATGGATAACAGTTACGTAGTCCTGCGTTTCCGTTGATACCAGAATTTACAAGGCTCACCCAAGGGGCAGTACTTTCCATTAGCGCTACCTTCAGCGTCAGCTTCACAAGGCGTCTAGTTACATCTGCTTGAAGGGTGTCTTTCCACACATGAACACGGTGTGTTGAAACTTTACTTCCTTCCACTTCCCTTTCATTTTCCTTCACCTCGATGGAGCTCCTGGCACCATCGCCTTATTTGTTTTTTAATTTTCCCTCCCGAATTCCCCATATGCCTGCAATCCCCGAGGCCTACCTCCGTCTGCGAAGGTATGCCAACAAAATCTAAAAAAAAAAGATTCTGAGTATTTACGCGCCAGAACCACAATGTGATTACGAGGCACACCACACTGGGGGGCTTCGGAATAATTTTGACCGCCTGCAGTTCTTTAATGAACACCCAGTGCACAAAACACGGGTGTTTTTGTATTTAAGCCCCATCAAAATCTGGCCGCCGCGGCCGGGATATGATCCCGCGACGTCGTGCATCTCCGTGAAGACCGGAATATACGTAGGACCGGAATATAGATTGACACCTCCAAACTTTATTTCTAAAAAATAAAGAAAACAGTATAAACCGGTAAAAAAGCCCCGGTTTATAAGACGGGGACGACTTATTGCCGCCGTTTTCTTTTTAAAGTTCAACCCATATTCCGGTTTTTACTGTAATACCGCAACGCCGTAGCTATCAAGCCACCATACTGGGCTAACCAAAAAACCTTTGACCTACATTGTATATTTGAGTTCTGTCATCGTTCTAGCTAATTTGATTCATTCTGCAAATGATCCTGCTTTCACGATCCTAAGACAAGCTTAGTGGCCTAACCGTTCAGCCGTATAGTTCAATAAAGATAACAAGTGGATACTGCGCTAATATTGAAGGAAGCGTTTGGCGGTTATAGCCCACCATAAGTCAAGCCCCCGGATTGAGCCTACTATAGCAGCGCCTAGCGGGTACGGACAACTGAGGTAGGCTCTATTTCTTGTCGCCACAGGCCTTCATGGTCTTTTCTCCTTTCTTGCACATTTAAAGCAATTCATCTCTGTTTGAAACTTTCGCTTTACTCTCGGCAAGAACTGGGGTCCTCTGCGCTTCGAGATCCTTGTGCCATTACACACCACCCATCATCTATTCGCTTCGAATGGGGCTCGTTCATGCCTATATGCACAGTATGCCTTACTCGCTACCTACAGCGGAGCTTTCCCACGTCAAAAATTATGAAAAGAAAGCGAGCGAATGTCAAATGAAGAATTTCTTTATGAAAGTGACTCTCCGGTAATGAAGAGTTATGAAACTGATGGGATTTTGCTTGCTTATCGGCCATGCGTCCTACGCATACATGAAAAGATTGAAAATCTGGCGGGCAGTATGACGTACGTATGGTGATAAAGAAGAAAGGGAAAAGAAAAGAGAAAGAACGAACGGAACCTGAGAACAAATTATTGCCCCTCTTTTCACGCACGCTCATATTTTTAGAAGACTAAGCAACATCCCTAAGGATAACGGCGGAATTGAAGTACGTATAGGAAGCAGTTATTTGTCAAAGATGTATGAATTCACAATATTCTAGGTTTATTTCGGTGTACCTATGGGGGAAAGAGGGGGGGGAGCGAGTTATCTAATGACTCAAATGAAGATAACCTCGTGAGATTGGTACGTGCGTTCGTAATGTGTCATTTCACTTACGTCGCAGCCATGCACAACTGGCAAAGATCGGAGAGGGATAAGCTCAATGCATTAATCAGGAAGGCAATCAAGAGAGCTCTAGGCCTCCCCATATACACTCCCACGGAACGCTTACTTCAGCTTGGCATGCATAACACGGTAGAAGAAATAGCGGAAGCACATGAGAGGGCCCAGTTCATCAGGCTATCTACCACACAAGCTGGAAGACACATCTTACAGGAGCTGGGCGTTCCTTCCAGAGTAATCAAAACACAGTTCTGCAGCATCCCTCGAGAGCAGCGGGACCGCATCACTGTCGCGCCGATCCCACGAAACGTCCCGCGCGCCCTAAAGGACCCTAATAAAGTTTTTCATCCATCCATCCATCCATCAAATGAAAGTTAGTGTTTTCATAAAGATGTTCTACGAAGTCGTTTTACATAAGAATAGGCTGAAGCAACATTCTTTTTTTCAAGGAACCATTGCCGATTTGAATCAGCTGTCCTGTGAGGTATACAGTGAGGTATACAGTGCATTTACGTCTTGAATTGACTGTATCCAAAACAACGAATACTATGAAGATTGTAGCCCTTTCCTTTCCCGCTGCCTTGATTGTTGTCTTCCTCCTGCCTCTTTTTCCCTATAGTGTCTTATTTCGTCTCCATTACCATGCACGCGTTGTACTTATTCCCGCTGATTCATCCGCATATCCTTACGTGTGGCTGTGTCCTTCTTAATGCCGATCCTGTATCAATTCTTTCTTTCTTTGAGACAACTTTATTGGTGATTTCTTTTCCTTCTATATAGATGTGTAAAAGCTACCTTAATCCCTGCGCACTCCGCATGCGATTCTCACTTTGAAATAAACAAGGAAGAATGAGATGGTAGACGTTGCGGGAATATTATTCTTGCTTGTAAGTCTTATCGCAAGTTTATCGGTGCAATAGCAATATTGAGAAACAGAAAAGGTTGGTGATGACAGTTTCAGGAAATGCTTCTATAGAAGCTTCTCTAAGAGGTGAGCCACCATCCTCAAAATCAACGTCGCGGTTTCTACTAGAAGCTTTGTTACATTTGCAGTTATGGAGCAGCATAAACTTATATATTGAGCTAATAGAAAGCATTGCTTTTGTTATGCTTGTCCGTTTGTGTATAAGATGTGATGAAACCAATGACTCGTTCACTGTAGTGCTTATTGCCACAGACATTATAGTTTGTCTTCGCCGCTGCTATGTTTCACAAAGCTGGCAATTAGTATTGTGTGCCTGGAGTATGCATATTAAAGCCGTAGAAAGCGCTGCACGTGTAACGTTTGCGTGGAGCGTGGCATGAAAAGCGTAGTCACGCGGCGCTTTTCGTATTTTTAGGGCTACGAGTAAAGAACGGAAAAAATATCTACGCCGAACGCAATGCACTGAAACCAACCTAATGGAACGTTCCAGGCTTTCCCATCAAAAATCGCATCACAACTAAAATGTTAAAAGCTTGTTTAAATAAAGTTACCTAATTAGTCGAGCAATTAGAATATAAATAAAATCCTGTTGGTGGAATATTCTGTGATGAGCGAACACCACCGTCTCATAATCGTATATTGTACAAACTTTTTTTTTAAATGGACTGGCTAATGTTAACTACGACAATACGTATGTAGGATGTGTATTAATATACGTTCGTCTTTATGGCACCATTAATATACCGGGCTACACATGTACTCCCTGATTTTTTACTCACAAGTTTTAATACGGGTAAACAGCGCGAAAAAAACGACACAAGGAACAAAGACAAGTCTTGTCTCACTTTCTCGCGCTTTTTTCGCGCAAGGAACTCATAGCAACACGCTCAAGTTCAGACCATTTCACTCAAGAGTATCTATCGTGGAGAGCAAAACGAATACCAGTAATTTCTCATTTGTGGCTTTCGTTGTGGCATTGTTCAATTCAGGAAATATGTCCTAAAAATGGATACGGTAATATTCCCACAAGAAGATGACATTAATACAACTGCGTAAAAACCCGATACGAACAATAAAATCACAATGCATTCCTACATGCCTCGCCCATTAGGTAAAAACATTATGGGATTTAACGTGCCAAAACCACTTTCTGATTATGAGGCACGCCGTAGTGGAGCACTCCGGAAATTTCGGCCACCTGAGGTTCTTTAACGTGCCCCTAAATCTAAGTACACGGGTGTTTTCGCATTTCGCCCCCATCCCCATTAGGTAGGCCACGCTGACTGCTAAAGAACAGAAAAACATAAGTCAATGGCTGCTATAAACCTTGAATGCTTAGATGCACATGAACTTCAATAAAAAAAAAAAAACGTCCGGAATTCGGTAACCACGATAGCTTGAATACAACGATACGATAACAAAAACGCGCTAGTGGAATTGGGATTAGGTTGCTCGCTGCGCTTCCTTATGCTTCTGCGGCTATGCATCCATAACCGATCGATTCCACAGTCTTCTAATGCTCCTAGTGGCTGGATGCATACGTATATAACAGTGGCCTGCGTCAGCTGAGCCGATATACGGCGGGGCGTCTACCGTCCGACTTCAGTCGTTCCGAAAACAGTCTTTGCCATATGTGCTCGGCAGAGGCTGTGAAGTCGATGTGCCAGCGCCGTCTGTGCTGTCGCCGGTGCAAGGACTCGCATTTGTATGACAGGAATGTCAATATTGACGCAGCCTGGAAGACGATCTGTTTACGTTTAATCCCTAGCGTGCGCCGGCATACTACGCAGTGGTAGGGGTGTGAGGGAGAAAGAGAGAGAATAACAAAGAGTGATGTGGCGCGCGGGCCAGGGAAGAAATCGAAACGCTGCCTCGTGACTGCACACACCACTATGGCTCTGCGTCGAGCTTAGATCGGCGTTCATATCCGGCTTTATGTTTTCATTTCCAAATACGCGTGGGAAAACGAACGCGCAGCTGAAGAGGGCATGCTGTTCTCTCTTCCCTCCCCCTCGTTCTCCATCTAGGAGTGCGCAGAGGGGCACATTGAACTACGTATTGAACCTTATGTGAATGTGATTGACCAAACTGTCTGCACTCGTAAGGTAGTGCGAATTAAGCAGGAGTATTCGATTTAAAACATTGTATCTACTGTGAAAGTTCGATAAAGATACTCCGGTTCACTGACGCGGACCGGTAAATATCACCTTCCCAAGTTCGGAAGGCCTGCGAATGAGAAAGGGCCCATGGTTTGGCGTTCCTGTGCACCCGCGTGCCTAAATTACGGAAAAGGATAGGCCAATGCTTGTATTTATTATTTTCCCGTAAGAAGAAATTGGCTAATTCGCAGAAAGGTAATGGCGCTAGCAGCGCCATTGTAATACTACGCTCTGGCGACAGTCATTTCCCACACTGTATTCTGCACCACCATTCGCCATAACAATTCGCAGAACCTTTTGTATGATACTTTCGTTTAGTGTGGTATGACAGCCTCTATGTTGGGCAAAAGTCAATGCGGAGTGACATTTGCGGCATTGTGCTTGGTAACTAAGACGTGGATTTGTCGCATTTTCAGAAGCTAAAGGTTCGAACAGGTTTCCAACGAGATCGAACGTGTCATAAAAGCATGTACACCACGCAGCTACGACACATCGTGAGAAAAATGCATAAAGTATGCGCACATTTGAATCATATGTGTCTCGTAATGATCATTAGCAGCGCATAGCTGTACACAATACATTTCTTAATAGAGCGCTTCAAGCGGAAACCTAATGGCGCTGTGTGTTCTTTTCATTAAAAAGGAAAAGGCTTTAGCGAAGCTTTTAAGACATATCCAAGTTGGCAGGAAAAGAAATCATAAGTGTGAGTCACGGTTGACATATGCAAGGAAATAATATTCCACAAGAACTTGGTCATCTAAGGTTCGCAGCATCAGGCCTCAGTAACGCCTTTCGCGATGCACGAAAATGCCTGAGCATTGTGAATAGACTGACTCCTGAGCATGGTCGTCCATGCTCACGTTCGAAGAAATGAGGGTTCTTGCCAGTATGAAGTCCTGTTCTGCCAATCTTGTTGAAGAAATGTAATTTTGTATATCGTTTTATATTTTCTTGTTCTTGTGCCACAGCAGTCACTGCCAACGCATTTTTACTTTCGTGCCACCGGTGGCTACGACACTTCTGGATAAGGTAACTCGAAGAAAAAGGCTACATGTGAATATCAGGAAATAATTAAGTCTCCATGTTTTTGTCAATTAGGGCTATATAAAAGAAATATGCGCCCTTAGAAGTACTAGTTGGGCAGCCTAAACTCATCTTGAGCCCCATATGATGCGAATCATTGTTGTTTGGCAGCAGAAGGACTCTCATTGACCATGGTAACTTTCCGAAGCGGGAGGTGCACCAGAATTGGCGAAAATGAAATGTTCATGCGACATTGTATTGTTAGGGATGACGATTATGTACGCTTCACAATTTTACATTGTCAGAGCTGAAGAAGCGGCAATCGCTCTCGTCACCGCCACATGCACAGACACAGCGGTTATATTCACAGACTGTCAGACCACCTGTAGAAACTTGTCGTGGTTCCGCATCTCGGCCGATGCACTCAAGATGCTAAAAAGACGGAACACTCCGCTCCCGTACACCTGCGTAACGTGGGTACGCGGACACGAGGGACTAGAAGGGAACGAAGTGGCCCACGCCGTTGCCCGCGAGCCCATCAGCCGGGCATCCCTGTCCCCACGCGCTCTCTGACCCGCGATAGAAGAGGCGGAGGCCTCTTCTGTCGCGGGTCGGACCAACTTCTGACCAACTATTTGGCCATATTACAACACTACAGGCTCGAGCGTCCAATGTACCCTCCACCGCACCCTAAACTCGGCAGAGAAGAAAGCTTGGTCCTTAGACGCCAGCAAAGTAACACGTATACTCACGGAACGATAATCCACCCGAAGCTCTACCCGACGTTCCACGGCTACCTCTGCCCACTCTGCAACCTACCCGACACTCTGGCACACTTGCTCCTGGAATGCCCGTGGAAGGAAGGCAGCGAAATGCAACCGGAAACGGACGCAAAACGAGCACAAGAAGCAAACCACCTATTCGAAACGTGGGAGGCCAAGCTCGGCCTCGGGGACCTGAAGACAAACGACAACTCGTCGCCAGGGCCAAGACGGCAGTAGAACCCAGAGAGTTCCTGGACTAAGGTGCCTTCCCACGTTATGGTGATTCCAGGCCTCGCTCGGGTCACTGTTTCGAATAAAAGACGTTTCTTTCTCTCTCTCTTTCTTTCTCTCTCTCTCAGAGCGTGTACGCTTATACGTATATACATCTCTTGACAAAATTACTCAATATTCATTGGTTCACTGACTGAGGTTTGAACCGTCCCTCGACTAGTGATATCAGGGGTGGTTTCCCTGACGGATTCAGCAGTTACGGGTGGGGCAAGCCCAAAGTGTGTCATTGCTGACGTCAATGTGCCCTTGTGGAAGATCCCAGGTGCGGTATGTCTAAAATCCGTGAACAAAAGTGCCAAGCGAAGAGTTGTTGCCTATTGTTTCATGGGTGCTCTACTGGGTTTCAAGGTCACATTGATCGCTATCTGGGCGTTTCCTAACAGCCGTTGCTATAAATGCATTCGTAGGTGACTGTTTGAGACGCTGTGTTAGACTGCACTGTACACGGCTTCAGCCTACCCCTTACAAATTTTTTGGTAGGAAATCTGTAGATAATTTATAGACATGTGCCTATGAAGTCTATAGAGTATCTATAGATATATCTTTAGAATAGTCTATAGACAGTCCATAGACTTATGGCCTTACACGTCTTATAGACTAGTCTATAAAATGTCTGAGCCTATAGACTGTCTATGGATTAATGGATATTCACGTTTGTAGACACTTGTCTGCCGAATGTCTATAGACAAAAGCGAATAGGCTTATACAGGTCTACTTTTGTAGACTGAAGTCTATGAAAGGTCTAGCCAGATGTCTATAGATTATCTATAGACTATTCCTATAGACCAGTCTATAGACAGTCTGTGGACAAAATGACGTTACACGTTTTGTAGAATAGTCTTTAAAACGTCTGAGTCTATAGACACTCTTTAGACTGTCTGTAGATTAATGAAAATTCACGTTTGTAGACAAATGTCTGCATGCAGGATGTCTATAGAGAAAAGTGTGTAGGGTTACACAGTTCTATTTCAATAGACTGAAGTCTATGGAATCTCTACAGAAAAATGTCTATCGGTAGTCTATAGACATTTTATAGACTTCAGTCTACAAAACTAGAACTGTACTTTTGCAGACTGGCCTATAACATGACTATAATCAAATGTCTATTGACTATCTATAGACATTTGTCTATAGAGATTCCATGGACTTCAGTCTACAAACTAGAACTGCGTAACCCTATAAACGCTTGCCTATAGACATTCTGCACACATTTGTCTACAAACGAGAATTTTCATTAATCTATAGACAATCTTATTATGACGCTATTATTACAATCTATTATTAGACAGTCCCTAGACAATCTATTATTAGACTATTATGCTCATAATAGTGACTGCAGTTTTGAACAATTACGTCAATAATTGCAACTTATTTCCACATACAACAGTATGCAACGTCTCTTCTCTCATACTCCGAGATGAATACATTATTTGCCACACTTTCAGTAGAATGCACATGAATGGGGCGTATTAATAATGTTACTTATTAGCTAAAACATGTTACGATCTCATTGGTGCGTTGATAAGGGTAGAATAAGTGCAATGTCCACAAAATTACTTGAATAATCCGTGCATTATATACTAAAAAAAGACCACCAAATGGATAATCTGGCTATTTTTTCTTTTGTTGAGCGCATGTAGTATACAGTTTTTCCAAGATGACGGCACTAAATGCAACAGTAATGAAAATCAGAAAACTTATTACGAACAACAAGGGCTTCATACCGTGCACGATTGTCAAAATGCGAATCTGCGCCTAGTGAATATCAGCACGTAAACTGCATAACGCCAAAGCATCGAAAGGCGTTTAACGCTTTTCAAATAGCTAGGAAAATAATCCTGCTGCTAAAGTGTCCATGAAAAAGACCCGAAAAAAAATCTTCCAGCTATCCTATCGTCAAACCCCAATGCATTCAGCTTGAAACGTGAAAAGGTCCATCCCCGAGCGACTAATTTATCGTTCTCTAATTTTTCGACTAAGTTGCGCAGCTGCGACTGACTGAGCTTATCGCAGGTTTCGTGCTCCGAAAGCGTTTGCGATTGCATATATTTAGATTGGTTGCCAAGAGCCTTAAAAATACTGCTACTTTTAAGCTATACGAAGATGGCAGCGCACGCACTGCTTATGCATGCCCCGCAAACACGGCTTTTGCACACACATAAAGCATGTCACGATGATTTCACTAAACATGCGGGGCAGCGTTCATGGCAGCCCGATCGAGCGACACGAAACGAGATCTAACCGCAGTGGCTGGTCAACACACACAATCCGCTTAGTGGCTGTTTCGTATCAAGATAAAACACGGTGTATTTTCTTTTTTACGCACATCAACTAAGAGGCTAAAATCAACAAGCGTGATCGATCGCTTGCTGTAAAACATTCCATATAGTAGAAGCAAAAACCAGAGTGTGTTATAAAATCATGCAAACGACAAATCACCAATATGCCCGAGTCGCCTACATTAAATAGGGCCGGTTTGCGCTACGAAATCTGCTCACCTCATCATGAGCCATAGACGGAAAACATCTTTGCTAAAACTTACCGTTCAGTGTAGTTCAGTTCAGTGATGCCACTAAGGAGACACGAATACAAAGACGCCAAGGTACAGGCAGACACCGCACACCGCTGCAACAAGCGTTTACGTACTTGGCGCAGTCGTTGAGAATTCAGATTGATGCGGACAGATAGCGCGCCGCGGGTCCTTCGATTGCGCATGCGCAGGCGCTCAGGGCGCCACGGGTGTGCGCGCTCCGACAAGTCGGAGCGGCTTTTCCCTTTTTAGTTCCCGCACGAGAAGAAATGGGGTTGACCGAGGGGCCCGATTTTTATTAGTCATATAAGAAGCTAACAAACACAAACCCCCTTTGTTCTCGTTTATTACATAACAAGGGTCTCGAATCCGGCTACATTAATGCCTTCAGGTAGCATATGTGGGTTTATTTACCCGTTGCCTTCACCCAAAAAGATCGCGTTCTCGTGACGCCTGCGACAAAAAGGACGTTCCACGTCCGCCGCCAAGGTCTGTGAGTGGTGGCACTGGCTAACACTCCCAGGGTTCTACTAGGATACATAAATACCCAAGAAAGTGGATGGGGAAACAGCGCTGTGGTAGCTCAATTGGTAGAGCATCGCACACGAAATGCGAAGGTTGTGGGTTCGGTTCCCACCTGCGGCAAGTTGTTTTTTCATCCACTATAATTTCCATTAATTTATCGTGTCTTTATTTCATTTATTAAGCACAATTAATTTCCCCTATGTTGTCCTTGGTGTCAGTGTTTGTTGGCTTCTTACAATATACTTGATGTATTTCGAAATGTGAAGGTGCAACTTAACTCGTCCAAATGTCGTTTCGGCCGCCGCGAAACTACTGTTATGGGCCACCTCGTTGACGCTTCCGGAGTACAGCATGAGCCTGACAAAACTCGTGCTGTTCGAGACTTTCCGGTTCCGAAGACAGCCGCCGACGTTCGAAGTTTTGTAGGCTACTCTCGTACTTTCATCGTTTTGTTAAAGATTTTGCGGCAATTGCTAGGCCCCTGACTAATCTTTTGAAGAGAGGCGTACAATTCTCGTGGGGTACTTCAGAAGCCGTCGCCTTCTCTCGTTTTGTCACACTTCTCACCTCATCACCAATTCTCGCCCACTTCGAGCCTGATGCCCCTACAGAATTGCGTAGAGGTGCTGTCTTAGCCAAGCGTCAGCGTGGTCAGTATCGCGTTATTGCTTATGCGAGCCGCCTCCTAGCACCATCGGAGCGCAACTATTCCATTACGGAACGAGAATGTCTTGCTGTTGTCTGGGCGGTTGCGAAGTTCCATCCTTACCTTTACGGTCCCCCTTTTTCCGTTGTCAGCGACCATAATGGTCTCTATACTGGCTCTCATCGCTAAAAGATCCTACAGGCCGGCTTGGTCGATGGGCAGTGAGGCTACAAGAATTTTTATATTCCGTGGTGTAGAAGTCTGGTTGCCTGCACCAAGACGCTGGCAGCTTGTAGCGTTACCGTGTTGACGACTCTGACCCCTCCAATATTGCGAGCGCTGCTTGCTTATTCTCTGTATCACAGCTGCTTCATTGCGCCGACGAGCAACGTCGTGACACCTATAGACATCAGAGCACTCATCGACCGTTTTGAACACTCTCCGGTCGATGCTACTCTACTCCTCTTCCTCCTCCGCGATGGTACTCTGTACCGTCCTAACCTTCATCCGGACGGCTCTGAGTTCCTACTTGTAATACCTAAACACCACGGCTTTTAGAAGACCTTCACAACGCACCAATGGCCGATACCTCGGCGTATCTCGAACCCATCACCGTTTACGTCGCCGTTTTTTCTGACCAGGCCTTGCCCGTTCCCTATACGACGTTACGTTGAAGCTTGTGAACTTTGCCAACGAAGTAAGAAGCCTTCCGCGCTCCCTGCTGGTTACCTGCAGCCGTTCGACATCCCTGCCGAGCCCTTGCATCGTGTCGGCTTAGACCACCTCAGCCCATTTCCGGAATCTACATCAGGAAATAAGTGGATTGCAGTCGCAGCGGACTACGCGGCCCGCTACGCCGTAACCCGTGTTCTTCTGACCAGTTGCGCAACTGATGTTGCGGACTTCCTCCTAGATGATATTATTTTGATGCATGGTGCTCCGCGTCAATTGCTAACAGACCGTGGCCGTACGTTTTTGGCCAAAGTTATTGACGACATCATGCATGCCTGCTCAATACAGCATAAATTTACCACCTCCTACCACCCTCAAACGAATGGCCTCTCTGAACGCTTGAAGCGCATCCTTGCAGACATGCTATCCAAATACGTTTCAGACGACTACAATGACAGGGACTTGGCTCTACCTTACATTACCTTTGCGTACAATTCTTCCCGTCTCGAAACTGCTGGCTTTTCTCCGTTTTACCTCATGTATGGCCGTGAACCGACGCTACCACTGGAGACTGTGCTTCTGTCCACCACGGCTTCAACTAGAGTTTATGGCCGTGATGCAATCGCCCATGCTGACCATGCTCGCCAACTTATGCGCGCTCGCCTACAATTATCTCAAGACAAACAGAAGCAACTCTACGACCTCCGCCATCCTGATGTCCATTTTGTGCCCGGTATCCTCGTGTTGCTTTGGTCACCATCCCGTAAACGTGGCCTTTGTGAAAAACTGCTTTCCTGTTACACAGGCCCATATCGTGTGCTCCGCCAAGTGACCAGTGTCAACTATGTAATCATTCTAGCCACGCCTACTACGTCCTCCGCTGTTACAACCAGAAACATTGTCCACGTCGCTCGACTCAAACACTACAACTCTCCACGCGCCTTGGATATTTAACAGCACTGTGACGGCGCTTTTGCCGCCGGGGAGGGGGTGGGGAGGTAGGATTACGATATCATCGAGAGTTGCTCAAGAGACGAGCCGCCCCGAGAACGACGATGAAGTGGGTCTGTGCCCTTGGCGCGTGCGAGTGTCGGCCTTGCTGTTTGGCTCCAGTGTAAATAGTCTGTAAATAGCCTCTTTCGTCTGTGTCTTTGCACACCTAACATTATCATGTGGTCAACAAATGTGGAAGTATACACCATGTGTATACTAAACTCTTGAAATGGTCTGTAAATTAATCTCCGCAGTATACAACTCCAGTGGCTTATATCTAATCTAGCTCCATATTATCTGCCGGTACCTGTCCTTTCTTACAGCGGACAGAGGTTAGGCCGAGATTAACGACTTTTGTCTATAATCAACTATAGACAGCTTCTGAAGCAATAGGACTCTTACAGTATCGGTTGTTTTCTAGTTCATCTCACGCCTTACAACAATCGGTATACGGGATGCTCGCTCAACATGACCTTTGTTGACGTCCCACCTCATGGCCTTCATCGGCGGTGATATAGGAAACCGTGGAGAATAATTCGAATTGCAAAGAAGTAGACAGGGTGTTTCACTTAACTCGAGCCAAACCTTAAGTTATGCAAATGGTACGTAACTGGAGAGAACCAAGGTAATGTTGTTTGCCGTTGCTTGGATATACTCAGATTATTTCTTGCATTTCCCCTGATTAGATAAATATTCGTAATTAATCAACTTCTCAACTATTATAATGAGATTAAAAGTCAGTGAGAAAATTGTGAGAAAACGAAATATATACATACATATATATATGTTTGTGTGTGTGTGTGCGTGTGTGTGTGTGTGTGTGTGTGTGTGTGTGTGTGTGTGTGTGTGTGTGTGTGTGTGTGTGTGTGTGTGTGTGTGTGTGTGTGTGTGTGTGTGTGTGTGTGTGTGTGTGTGTGTGTGTGTGTGTGTGTGTGTGTGCCTGTATGTGGGCGTGAAGGTATTTGTAGACTGGGAATAGACAAAAATAATCATTACCTCATCGACTATCCTCTATAGACAGTCTATGGACAAAGAATCAATAAGGATAAATGGAGACTATCGAAATTTGTCTACATGTAACCTATAGGGCGGAAGTAGAGAAAGAGAAACAAACATCATATCGACTTTTTCCTATACAACGACTACAGAATGGGAGTAGAGAAAAAGAAATAGAAACCTTATTAACTTTTGTTTATAGACAATCTATAAACTGGGAGAAGGCAATAATAATAAACGCCTTATCGGCTCTAGTCTATAGACAGTCTACAGACCAAGAATGATGAATATATAGACATTGTATCGACTTTGTCTACAGTAGTCTATAGAGTGGAAGCAGATAATAAGAAACAAACAGCTTATCTATTTTTGTCTATAGGCAACCTATAAACCGGGAGCAGACAAAAAGAAATGGAATCCTTATCGACATTCGCCTATAGACAGAGTATAGACCGAGAATGGACACTGCATGGATTTTCCTTCGTAGGTGGTTTATAGAAGGGAAGTAAACAAAAAGAAGCAAAACAACTTATCGACTTTTTTCTGTAGACTGTATAGAATGAGAGTAGACATACCGAAACAGAAGCCTTATTGACTCTTGTCTATAGACGGTCTATAGACTTTCTATCAACAAAAGACCAAATCTATAGAAAGGCAAAGCCATCTATAAGAAGACTTTCAGTAGACAGTCTAACTTTTGTAAGGAACCAAAGACTGCGCTGCATTCCGGAACGGCCTATAAAAATGGTTTCGTTGACAACAGCATTCGACAAGAATATTTCCCATTAAAGCAAGCCTGGGCGCCTTTGCTGCAGCCCCTTTAATCAAATTGCATTTAGACGATAAATGACAGTTGCGCATGGCGCTGCATTTTGATTACAGTTGTCAAAATTAACAGTTGTCTTCCATCATTGCGCCTTCTTTTTGTGTTCCTTCGCAACCATGGGCCGGCGGCAACTACCAAACACCCCCCTCCCCCACCCCCCGTCCTCCTAACTCAGTCATGAAAAAAATAATTGAATGAGATGCTAAAGGTTTTACATCGATGCTGAACTTGCCTTTAAAGCCAGAAGCAGAAAGCGAAGTTATGCGGAAAGGACCGTCACCTGTCTCATTCCAGCGACAAGGCAGGTGAATGAGGCGAGCGTTCGAACGGAAGTCAAAATTTAAATAGACATGTCTCTCTTGTCTGTCAACGTCAGAGAGAGAAAAAAATGTCACCGCAGGCTCTCTAGGTGGGATTTAATATTGTGGAGTATAGACGACTGCACACAGCTTTCTCTTATTTCTACCGAGACTACCTTATTTCCAACGGACGTTCGTCATACGTAATCGAACGAACGAGGCACTGCTAAGTAAAAAAAAAAAAAAAAGAACAGTAAGAACAGTAAGGAGAACAGTGCCTTTATTTAGGAGTGAGATGGGTATCGGGGACCTCCTGTCATAGTAGTGTCTCACTCAAGGGAGAGACTTAGGCATGGTGCCGAAGAATATAGAATCAGAAGCTCTCAGCATTGCCAGTTCCTATCCCCCTGAGTTACGAGTTCATCTTTCTGCTGTTAATTGATTATAATGCTTGCTGGCTTCGTTGATGAGACATGATTCTAAGTTTAAGGCGCGGCATGGCCAACAGTAGTCGTAAGTAGCTTCTGTAGTTCGACGTTGCCATGTTCCCTTTCAGACGCAAGCAAGAGCACATGTTCTTTTCCTCTCATTCTTCTTTTTTTATTTTTAAAGATCAGGTCAAGATCAGGTGGGGTCAACTTATTTGATTTATTCCTTTCTTCAGTCTATCAGTACTACAAGTTGTCATTTAATACTGCCTCGCCCTGACACCTGCCACATGCGAGCTGATCCTGGTTTGGTGCTCCGACCATCACAAATTTTTCTTCAACCTTGGTGTATGCTTTTGAAAGGCATACGACCAGTACCGCTTCTAGCACTCTGCTGCAATTAGCGAAGTCACATTTTTTATGAAGGGAACTTGCCGTCCTACATAAGTGTTGTGTGACCGTATTACACTCGTGAACAATTAGAGTACTAGAATAAAATGTGGCAGAAAGCATCCTCAATAATTATCTAAGTCGATGTGAATCATTTTCTAAAATGAACAAGCAACTGTATATATGGTTTTGAGCAACATTTTCATATGTGTTTGTGGATTTATGCGTCCCTGCTACTGAGCCGCGAGAGGGGAGAAGTTGTTCTGAATAAGAAGGGGGAAAAGGTTTACTACCTTTCCCTTTCTTCTCCTTCACCTACTGTCATTGCTATTATTTTTGTTGGCACCAGCGCAGGTGGTGCCAGCTTTCGGGTTAGTGAACACAGCATCTCCTCCACGTCGATTGTAATGTCGACGCCCAACGACCCCAAACTTCCCACCTTGCATGAGGCCTTTCACTCACACGAACGGCAAGCACTCGGTCATCTCCTTGACGGACGGCAGGAATGAGGGCCTCTAGGGGTACGAGAATCCGTGGCTTCGAGAGAGGCACGGGGCCCTGGCCCTGCGCAGGAAACCTCTGCACTTTGCGCACAGCCCAAAGAAACTCACGTTTCCCGGGGAAACGCTCACTCGAGGATGGCCGCATGTACAGGCCATGAGACAATACCCGATCGGAACGAGAGGCAATCGCAGACGCTACACACTGCACGAAATTTTATTTACAAATACTGCTGTCTCAGTTTCTGAGACATAGCAGGAGTGAGTACAGAGTAAAAAAAAAATACAATTACAAATACTTTCAACAAAATTCACCAGAATACAAGAAAACATTAACAGAATACATAATTACGCAATTCATTTTCAAAATGCTCAGTACCGAGTCTGCGCAGAGACCCATCAAGTTTATTCCATAAATCCACCGTCCGCGGAAAGAAGGAAAACTTAAAAGAATCAAGATTCGACCTGAAGGGCACAATGTTCAGGGGATCAGATCGTCGAGTACAGCGTGCAGAAGCTGCAACAAAAGAAATCGGCGCCAGAACACTCAAGCCGGTGTGAACTATCTTATGAAGAAGGATAACGCGATCAGAAGTACGCCGATGTTCGAGAGATTGCAGCGTTAAAACGTGCGCATGCGAAGTAGGCGAGAATTGCCGGTCATAGCGACGAAAAATGAACCTGATTGCTTTTTTTGGACAGATTCTAACATAGCTATGTCGTGCTTGAGGTGAGGTGACCAAACAACCGATGCATATTCTAGTATGGGCCTAACCAAAGTTTTGTATGCAGTCAATTTGCATTCTCCTGTTGAGTTACTTAACGTGCGTTGGAGATACCAAAGTTTTCGACGAGCCTTATTGCAGATTATTTCAATTCGTCTTTGACAAAGTGCTTTTCAAAGTACGTGTTTGCGCCCCGCAAGTTCCGGTCCTCCACTCGGTGCCGCTTCAACTCGTCGTCCTGTTCGGTGGCATTCCTCTTTACATGTCGCTGTTCTTCGCCCACTAATCTCCTCTCTTCTGCTTGTGCTCCTTAGCGAGACGCTGCTCCACGTCCGCCCGCATCTCGCCGGCCCTTCTCTACACCTCCTGCCTCGCCGCTTCTGTAGGCATCATAATATACCTTTGTTATCTTTGCAGAGCCTTTGCACCCTTGCGCTCCTGTTCCACTTGATATCTCTTGAAGGATCATTGTTGTATCTGCCTGTAGAAGCCTAGGCGCAACTTCGCGTACCTAGCGTGTATTTGTGGCGCGCGCAACCGTACCGGCAAGTGGAGCGAGGAAGAGCCGAGGTGGTGGCGGTGAGCAAGCGCATGGGGGCGTGCTCATCGGCGACAAACTGCACGAGGGGCCTCGAGATTTACCTTGGCTCTGATTGAGCAAGGAAGTGCTTCCCATAAAGAATAGAAAAAAGGAGTATCACAAGTAAAGGAGGCAAGTACGTACATTTAACATGCAACGAGGGATCGAAGGTGCTTTCTTTTCTTTTCTTTTTGTTTTCTTGCAGTTTGTTTCGGCAGGGTGCTTTTGCGGGAGCAGAGCTTTGAAAAGAGTAAGGCGCCGCATAAAGAAAGGTAGTCAAGAAGCGCCGCCAGCTGTGGTGATTTTATAGGTCTGTAAGTGGTCACTCTGAACACGCCAGCCACCATTTCTTACGTCTTTAGCCCATATAACAACCGTTACATGGCTACTATAGTTGGCCTAACCGTACTCTCACCATCCACTGTTTTTCTGAAGATTAGACATAGGAAGTATATATACTAAGCTGTCGTATTTACGATGGCTATTGCACGTTGGGTGCTGCAGCTGTCGGGTGGTGGAGCTTGCAGTATGTTATCTGACAAAGGCAGTGGTTCCGACAGTAACGAAAAAAAGAAAAAGAAAATAAGTTCTGATGCCCCCAGAAATCTTTGGGGCACAGGCCCTGCCCGCGCCATCCTCAACGATGAAAACTCATCAGTGCAGTCCGAGATCATCTGAATACTCGGTGCAACAGAAGGACGCAGGCCTACTTTTTCTTGTAAACGTCTGCGGGCAACCGGAGAGACTTCAATACAGTTGTACACCTCGTTTCCACTGGGATTTCGCTGTTTGCTGTCGCAAAGAGCGTGCCTAGGTGCACAGGACCAATTGGTGACAATGGTGCACTAGAAACCACGTACGCCCTGTACCGAACATATACTACCGATAAAGCGCGAGACCTTTAGATTCACTTTCGCCATCTGCAGGAAAATGTTATTCTTTGGCAGTGTTCTGCAGCACAGTGATGCGAGCAGTATAATTTTCATGAATCTCCTCAGGATCTGAGCACTAGACACGTTACAAGAGACAATGTAAAACTTGGCTGTTTTAGGTCGCGAGATTGGAAGGTGGCGAATATATGAAAAAAGCAATCTTTAAAGAGAACCATTTAAGCCATTTCAAGGTTTGATGAAATTAAGTTGTATTAAAGATTTATGTGCATCAAATGGCCACTATGCGTTATCACAGCCATCATTTTTATTATTTATAATCAATTATAAGGCCAATATTCGTGATGCTTATCGCATCTGCTTTGAAACGGGGCTGGGACTAATTGTCCCCTAACCTGCTTGATTTAATCAGGTTTTTCTACATCTATCGCTTCTAGTAATTTGCTCATCTGATCTCGATCATAAGATTTGTATTTAACCTCTATCAATAGGAGGTACCATTACCTACACTTGGACTGACTGCAGTTCGATCGTTCTCTTCCCTGTTTTTCTTCCACCAATACTGTAATTGTGTCTTTCTTATCTCGACTGCTGACCAGTTAATCATTCCATCTTCTCCTAATCCCAGCGCTTCTGGAGGGCGGACACTCCCTACGGGCCAAGCTGCGTTGTCATTTTATTACGATGTGCCGAGTCATGTTTATGGGGCTTTTTTGCAACACACACGCACATGCCTCTTCCTTTGGCAAATATTTGCTCCAGTATGCTTTTTTTTCCATCAGGCAGAAAGCTAGGGCTTTAAATAGCAAGGCACTGCCCTTGGCGTTATCCTACAGACTTTCTTCCTGGTTTCTTTTTTGCTGTTTTAGTAATCCTCTATGGCTTTTTTTGTTTGTTTCCACCCTTTCCGTTCAATTTACTATCTTCGTTTCTCTCAAATTCTTTTTTTATGGCTCTTGGTTATATATTTACACTTTCAATTACCCTGCACTTGGTTGCCAACTTTCTTGACCTCTTGCTCCATCCCATGTCCACGCTTTTGATGTAAAAATAATTGTGCGGTTTAACCAGCCATTTCTTTTCATCCGTGTTCCACGGTCTTCTTGTAAAACTAATCGCGCTCTGCACTTCTCTGACTTCAAAAGAAATACAACTACAATCACCTTTTACTGCCTTATTTGTGGTTTTACCATGAGCCCCCAAAGTCAGTCGACCGACCGCCCTCTTGTTGATCTCCAACTCCGTCGAAATTTCTCATTTATAGCACAGAATAACCTTTATCGTGCCCCGAAACACCCTTTGGAATCCCTCCACTTCGCCCCGCAGCACTTTTCCCCGCCACTTGTACGATGTTTCGGAAGCATCTGCCCCTGATTACTTTTTTAAGCTCCTTCGACCTCCCAACAACGTCGTCAGCCACGTCCACCCGAAATTCGCCACTCAACTTCGCCTAGGTACCTAGGTCCCACTCAGCCGGAAAACTATACGATGCGGCACTTGTGGTGGTGCGGCAGTGTCCCATTTTCCGCATAAACCCCCACTGACGCTATCAACGAGGCACGACCTTCTAAAGAATGTTCAAGTCGATGGCATACCTGTCACAGTACCCATTAATACGGGCGCGCACACCTCCATTATGAGCGCTCACGTTACCCATCATCTAAAAAAAATTCTCACACCGGCTATCGCTCTGGCCGTCCGCATCACATACAGGGCCACCGTTGACGTGGTGGGAATGTGTGGTGCACGTGTAAGCATTGCTGCTCGCCTTATGGTCGCACATTTAACGGTACTTGCCCACTGCCCCTATGACCTGGTACTCTGCATAGACTTTGTTTCCGATCATTCGCTCTCATCGATTGTTCCGTAAGTATTCCCCCTCCTTGATCAGCCTCTTCTCTCCGATCCTCCTGCTCCTTCTAAGTCCGACTGATTTTGCCACCACAGGTTCTAACGTACATCGAACTGTCACCTTCCCCACCAGTTTCAGATGGTGATCACAGCGCTGCACAAATCACTGCCGTTGTTCTCACACACAACGTCACCATCTTGTAAGAGCCTTTGCTCTTGCTGCCGCCGCTTTGTTACACATTTTGACACCACAGCATGGCGTCTCACAGACCTCCTCAAAAAGCTGTGCCTTTGTCACGGGGCTCTCCTCCCAAGCTGCCGCCTTCCCTCGTCTCGCGACCTCGCGACCTCGCTACCTCCCCCCCTCCCCCCACACACACCCTATCCGCGACCAATTCGATGCCTCAGCCGCAACATGAGTGGGTAGTGACGCAAGTGGTCATGAAATTGGCGCTGTCTTGGCGCTAGTTCAGCGTGACCATGACGTGTACGCCAGGCGCCTTTTGTCACCTTCGGAGAACAGCTACTCCATTGCCGAGCGAGAGTGTGTGGCGCTTGTCTGGGCGGCTGCGAAATTCTATTTTTACCTACATGGCCGGTTCTTTAGCATTGTCACCATTCTTCATACCGTACTGACTGTTATCGACAACCTTGCGCGCGCTTCCGTGGTAAATTTGGTCTTGCAAGGCAAGTGCTACCACAGCGAATATGCCTCGTAATGATCAGTGCTTTAACAGATCGCTGCGCTGCGTTGAGACTTTTGCCGCGACGACTACTGATAGCCTTTCAGGTCTACCTGTTACTCTGATGATGAAATTGTGAAAATGATTGCCCCGTACAGCCGCCAGGTACTCCCTGTCGGTCCCTGCGTGGGAGACGCCCACTACGCGCTGACGTGCGTCCTGCAGGACTCCTATTAAAGTTTTTCCAATCCAATTGCCCCGTAGCTCTCTCATGGCGAAGCTTAAGCTCTCTGCTACTTATTGTTTTTATACTGATATTTTTTACCTAAGTGACCGTTCCATGGGCCAAACATCCTTGTAAAACATCATATCCACACCGGAGATGCTGAGCCAATTCGTCGAGGTCCCTACTGAGTTTCACTATCGGAGCGCCGACTCACAAAAGCAGCAGTGGACAAGATGCCAGTAAAAGAGATCATTGAACCATCATGAAGTCCATGGACGTCTCCAGTCGTTTTAGTGAAAATAAAAGATGGCACATGGAAATTCTGCGTTAGCTATCGCTGCCTCAGTGGCATCACAAGCTCTACCGTCTACCTCGTATTGATGACGCCCTTGATTGTCTCTATGGTACCCAGTACTTGTCATCCATCGAACTTCGATCTGGGTATTGACAAATTGTTGTGGATGATCTCAATGGTAAAGACACAACCTTTATAACGCCGGCAGACTTTATCAATTTAGAGTTTTGTCCTTTGTCTTTTGTAATGCGCCAGCCACATGTGAGCGCATGATGGACTCCTTACTTAGAGGTTTAAATGGCCAACTTGTCTTTGCTATCTAGATGACGTAATAGTGTTCCCGTCTTCGTTCAGTGCACACCATGAGCTATTCTAAGCCATTCTTGATATTTTTCGCGAGGCTGGCCTGCAGCTCAACTCCAAAAATTTTCATTTTGGTACTCATCAGATAACTGTGCTTTGACATCTCATTGACGTTTCTGGAATTCGACCTAAACGGAAGAAAATTAGCGTCGTCAGACTTTTCTGCGCCACATTCAACAAAATATGTGCACAGCTTCGTAGGCCTTTGCTCTTACTTCCGCTCTTTTGTTAAATATTTTTTACAATAGCATGGCCTCTCACCGACCTCCTCAAAAAAGATGAGCCTTTGTAAAGGGGCTTCTCCCAAACTGCCGCCTTCTCTCGTCTAACAGCCTTACTCACCACCCCATCTATCTTCGGCCACTTCGATGCTTCGTCCCTACACTGGTGTGTATTGACACAAGTGGCCACGGAATCGGTTCTGTCTCGGCGCAAGTTCAGCGTGACCATGAAGTACTATTGCATACGTCAGGCTCCTTTTGTCGCTTCCGTAACTCAGCTACTTCATTACCGAACGAGATTGTCTGGCTGTTGCCTGAGTAGTAGCGAAATTCTCTCTCTAACTATATGGCCGGTCCTTTTGCATTATCACCGACCATCACACTCTTTGGTGGGTTCCGTCCTGAAAAGACCTCACAGGGAGGGTTGGACGATGAGTTTTACGCTGCGGAGTATTGCTATTCGGTGGTGCAGAAATCTGGGTGCCAGCGCACCGACGCCGACGGCTTTTCCCGTTACCTCGTAGACACATCAGACGTCTACGACACGGACTCTTCCGCCTGCGTTCTCTCGAACTTTTGGACTTGACAAATGAGTTACGCCTGACGCCACCTTGCGGACCCACATTGAGCGACACAAATATCGGCTTAGTGACCCATCAATAGCGTGGCTCGTCTTCCAGGAGGGCGCTTTGCACCGCCGTAATTTTCACGTCGACGGTCCTTCCCTTCTCCGTGTCGCCACTCTATACATTTGCTCCGCCATTCTCCTTGAGCTACATGACACACCGATTGCAGGAAATTTTGGTGTCGCTCGCACATAAGACCACCTTCGCCGTCGCACCAAATGGAAGGACACGTTAAGGTGCCGTTGTAATTTATCACAGTGATCAAAGGACACAAAAGCGGTACGATCGTCGGCCAAGAAGGGCGAGCGCGAACATCAACAACTGACGTTTTTTACCTATTTTCCTAGCGCCCGTATTTGCCACGACTGTTGTAACGGAGCGAATTTCAAATAGCAGACCTCACTCCGTAATCCAATTAGACTGTCACGCGCAGTTAGTCGACGGTTTCTGTTCAAAACACGACTGCATGCATAGGGTTGGTGTTTGCGAGCATTGTCTGTGACAATGCTCCATAAACACAGTTTTTGTACGAAGCGCCTTATTGATTTTTGACGCCCGAAGGCAATCATCGTGACAGCAAAAGCCGTTTATCCCCACCAGTTCTTCACAATGAAATAATTCTGAGCAATTTCATTAGGAGCCACCAAACAGAAACAATTTGAAAGATTCGGGGTGTGTGAAGAGAGGAGGGGGATATGGGGAAGGATCGATTGCTGGAACTCTTCCCGATTCCACGTCGGGAATACATTCGCGTTGACGTTTGTCAAACCTGTTTAACAGCGTTGTTTATGAAGTCACCCGCATGCTGGGACCGTCTTTCGCCGGGGAATTCCACGGCGCGCTCAAGATTGAAGCTGGCAGTCGCTTTTCTGATTAGCTTTCTTTCGCTTACGGATTTTTCCTCTGATATATAAGTATAGGAGCTGTGCAATCTTGTCTTATGGATTATTCTAACTTGAGCTCACAATCATTGGTTCTAAACAACAAGCTACGGATATTACACATTTGTTTTCGTCACTTTGGTCTTAAAAGAAACAGGGCTACATTTCTAGCAATCCGACGGCGAAAACCTGCAGAAGGTATAAAGGCTGTCCGTGCTGAAAATGGTTAGCCACGCTATGAGAAAGTAGTAAAGGTTCCATACCGCCATCGTACATTAATTTTTTTCACTAGAAAGGCCCCAATAATACACGTACAGGAGTCTACATATACCTACTTACAGCAAAGTGTCTGGAATGAGCGACAGAATGCTTTATTATATGATTTAAATCATTTTATTTATACTCGTCGAAAGCATACTTTGTATTTTTATTGCGATATCAATTGTATGGACACTCCAGGCGCATTTTCGCCGCCATCATGACCGTCGCCGTGAGGTTCCGTATAAAGTCCAAGGGCGATAAAATCGAGGCCGCGCAGCGTATGCTGTACGTGCGAATGAAAGCATGCGAGGGTGAGTCGGAGAACGCTGCTCAATCTCGCGTGTTCGAGCAAGGAGGGAGGGACGGAAGCGCGCCCCCACCTGTCGCGCGCGAGCCACGTGGGTGAGGCAAGGGACGGAGTTCTCCGGCGGCTGCTTACGGCGCGGCCGTGCGGTCGCCGTAACTTGAACTCGATCTGCGACGTTTGCAGAGTGCGATTAGTGCCGGTACCTTCGTATGCGCTGTGCTTTTGAGGTTTGGTTCGCGTTGTAGCGAGAGATAGAGGACGGTCAATTCGATCGCTGCTGCTGCCACGATTCCTGACTCCAGCATTTTGAGAGCGCGTTCTCGCGCTCATCGACTGAGATGCGTTCATGTTTACCTGCGCGCCCGCCCGTTGCCGTGCTTGTTAAGTGATTTAAACACGTTGGTGGGCTAGTTGGCTTGAATCCATGATAAAATGTATAAGCATGACTGAACGAGGACGCAGAAAGAAACGTAAGTCTTTTTCTTTCTACGTACTCGTTCAGTTGCGTTTACACATTAAAATGTTACGTGGTTAAACGAAGTCAGAAGTATATTTACAGGATATTTACAATAATTGTAGCAGCTGACAAGATGGCAGACAGCGCGCGAAATCCAGTGCGTCGTCTTCTTCGGGCAAAGCTTAAAACGTCTTCTTCGTCAGCGTGTCAATATCATTGTTAATTTGGTTAGTAAGGATATGTTTAAAAGTTTATACGGCCGATAAAACTACTAACCTTACTTCATATAGCTACCTACTAAACTGCTATCTCAATCGGTGCTTCGCTTGACGGGCGAAACTGGGATATCTTTATTTTTATTGTGTGTGGAGGGGTGGGGGGGTCACACTTTGACCTCTCGCATTCATTTTTTTTTCTACGTGCCGAACAGCAAGCACGGAAACCAGAAAATTACACTCCAGGGAGGAGTTTGTGCGCCGGGAAGACAGTGTGCCTAAACATCCTGCAAAATGACAACCTCAACCTAACTCTTCATCCCGTGCCAATATCGGAACGGCAAAGCACGCATAATTGCTAGAGTCCGGCTCCAAAGCGCCGTAACGGCTCTCTAATATCTTTGATTTGCAGAGTCGACACAGTCATCCGACAGCTGATGCGCAAATGTCGCACCAGAAATTAATATTATGTCATGTGAGCAAGCTCTTCTGATTGCTGGTTCTATGGGACTTTCAAAACGTACAAGAAGCTAACTAACCCTTATATTCTGCTGAGACTTCTCACTCCAGCAAGGTGTGAGACCAGGTTATATTGTAATCGGTTATGTTCACAGAGCGACAGTCGACAATGGACGGAAAGGCACTTGAAAGGAAAACCTTGAAATCCTTGAAGCCAATACTTGGATTTCAACTAATCCAATTAAAAGAATGAATGTGCAGCAATGGCCCGGGCCGTGCTCACCTTGGGTGACGTAAACTTGCTGCCGCATGTAGCAAAAGAAACCATACTTATCGACTGCAGCATATTTTCGACTGGACGCTGTCCTTCCCATTAACGCGCTAAGTCGACGACGCAGTAAATAGTCAGGAACAAATCCGCTTATATATTTCGCGCGCAAAACAGCTATTTAGCGAAATAAATCCTGCTGTGAGTAAGGAAAGAAAGATTAATTAAACAAACTGAGGTACGACAGCTTATTCAATGGTTGCGAGGAGCACTGGAAACATGGTTAAGACTGGTTGAAGTCACATGTACGCGTAAAGACAGCAAATGAAAAAAAAAACTAAAAAGAATATCCTAAGTATATGCCACTGAATGAGCTGCGAGATAGAGACATGTGGTTGTTTCAGTTCTCCATACTTTAAACCGCAGTCGTCGCATCACAAGTGATTCCGAGTTTTAACCTGCAGATGTTTTTCGTCTCCGCAGTTCGTTCACCTTACTGTGTCAGTAGTGCCTGTATCATACATTACGTTCCCTAAAGTAAATAAAATATCTGGACTCATTGTATTTACCTTAGCAGCCCGGGCTGCTGCAGTATCGGAGAACAAAATCACGAATTTAAGAAGAAAAAGAAAAACGCGAAAGCCGAGAAGCACAATTCTATATGTATTCCTGGACCAAACCTGCAGACTCTTCAACTGCTCCCGGCGTTAAGGTGAAAAAGGAATGCAAGCTTCTCATCGATACGAGTTTTCCTTACAGCGCGTAGGAGAACACCCGCATTCCCTAGACGCTGTATCTTGCGATGGCACGGGCTCAAGTTGCTTTTTGAATGCCGGTTGGCTCAGCATGCGACTGCAATATCCCACACGTTCTCGTCGTTTCTTTTTTTTTTTTTACTGTCGCCTTAAGTCTAGAAACCCATGTCCTGCTAGAAGATTGTGCTTTAGGTGCGCGAACCAACTATTAACATACCAGAAGGCACCCGTCAATAAAAGCAAAGGTCAGCTCTCGTATAAAGTGATACTTCCAAGTGCAGAACCCTCCTCAGATGGACAAGGCTCTGAATTCGAATAAAAGCAGCAAGACGGCAGCGCGGAATTGATATCCCGGTGAAACGTTTATGCATAGCTTTATAAACACATGCCTGCCACAACGAAGAAAGACCTTTGCGAGTGGCCCTCAATCGCAGACACATATGCACAACCACAAACAACCCTAGTGCTTCTCTGTTTTATTTTTGCATCATACGTGGGGAACGCGTAAAGGCATGAAGGTTTCCCGCCTTTGTCGCGCGCAGTGAGATTTGCTACCGCGGCTGGCGTTTGCGAAGACGTAAGGAAAGGAAAAAAGAAAAGAGCTGGCGCATGTACAGTCCTTGCCGCTTCCTTGGTTTCACCACAGTTGTGGTGCTGTCAGGCTGCCATCGTATTTTTATCGCCCGGTGGTTCTTCCGCTGGTGACTGTTCTAGTAGAGCGATCTTCCTTGGCAGATGATTGCTTTTGTACTTCGGAGAGCGCACAAATATAGAGACTTCAGTTTCCAGCATTCAACGTAGCCTCGGCATTATGAAGAGCTTCTGAAACGTTGAATTCTCCCTTTTTGCAGCTTCACTGGACGCTAGAATGTGATTTCAGTGTTGCCACGTCACCGGATACACTGAGTGCCAAATTTTTTATATATAATGCTTTCCAAGAAAAGTCGCATACAAACAAGGCTGCCTAACAGTCAATTTGGCAACACTCCTATTCGCCCCCAATCGATCATTTCGCAACACCACCCTTTGCTTTTCACAGCATCCATCGTTACACAGCACAGCATCCATCGTTAGAGTAGTGACATTCCCAGGTTCGCCTATATTGTATTACATTGGAGCTACAGGAGGTGCGAACCAAGACAAATGTCAAAAAATTTTTTGAGTCTAATGAAAGTTTAGAAAATGGGTTTACTCATTAGCTGAACACCCTAGCACCATTTATTTGGGGGCTAACACCTACTAGGGTGCTAAATCGGTGTTTGGTAAGAAAGATACACCTTTCAGAGTGTAAGGGTCCTCGAGTACTTCGACATTTTAAGCAAGTAAAACGCCCATATTTATTTTTCACTTGTGTACGCCTAACCTTTGTTCAAGCACGTCAAGCGGTCACTGTATATGAATTCAACCCTCCTATTTCATGTATATTGTGTCCATGGCTATAAATTCGAGACACCTAGCTGGTTCTTTTATTTGCTATGACACCTTCGCTTTTTGCGACTGGAATCGTTTACATCTTTAAAGTAGGTGCTGTTCTATACATGAGCTGCCAGGCGTCATCGAATTATAGCGCACCAGCCAATCGTGTTTCTTCAGACACATGTTTTTTTTTTCTGCTACTGCATCGGCGCTAGTGCAAGATTAAGTGCAATAAGTCTTGAACTGTTTCATGCGGTATCAGTTTATAATAAACATTCCCAGGTATATGCCGACCATGCTATTGGCGATAAGCACACAGCGTTTATAGCAATATGGCGCGCCCTTGTTGTAAAGGGGCAAGACAATTATTCTGTCCTCGTCTATCTTTTCTGGCTTTCATATCTTACTGCTAGCATCGCATAATAGTTTCACTTTGGTACTGCTTTATAGACAAACTGAAGGGTGCGGTATCAGCTTATCACAGTAGCAAGAGGTCCCAACGCACTCTTTAGGCACTGCATTATAGTGTGCTTCGGCGGCGCGGCCCAGAGGGCACACTTCCGACTAGTGATCGTAGGTCCACAGTTGTATACTTTGCTTTCAGCGTAGCGTTCTGTTGACGGCTGCCTAGAGCATTGATTTCAGTGGATTTATTATAGGATCTCGAAACTGTTTGCGGTCATCGGTCCTTCTTGCTTTGTCCCGTGTTTTTCCAGCTCATTCGAAGTGCATGAAGCTCGGCAGGTAGTTCGGGTTGAGTGGAACAGGGAAGAAATCAAACATGATTGGAAAGTATGGCTCGTTTTTTTTTTTTTTTAAGTAATCGTTAATAGTTATGTATGTCTTTAAATCTTTTAGAGCGCATAGTTTTGTTCTCTGAGAATCTTACCGGGCTCATTCCTATAAGTGCTAATCATTTAGGCTACTCTGGGTGTTTTATTTTCCGACTCGTAACATGTAGACGTAAGATTGTACCTGAAGCAAGTGCTTTTTCACGACAGCATGCTTACAAGGAAAGCTAAACCGTGGTGATATATGTGCATGAAATTGAAGGCGCTACAGACGTCAAATCAAACTGCAGTGATTATTCGCTCCATAGGGCTTCCTGCATAACCGGCACTGTATTTCGCGCTTGTTTAGAATGATGGCATATACTAGATAATTCCAAAGAGTGTCGAATAACCGAACGACAGAGCTCATTCAGTTGAGATAGGCCGCAGATTTTGCTGCATTTATCATATTTTCTGGATTCATGCAGGAGGAACTACACGATAGCTGGGGCTTCACTCAGTTTCTCCTCTAACAAGCGATAGAATAAGGTGATTTCTTGAAAATCTACCTTCTTCACTTAAATTGATAAAATGATGTGTCTTGTAAAGTGCAGTAATGGCGAGAACCTATTCAACAGTTCCTGTGAATGCCAGAGCTATTCCTTAGCTGCACGTTGGCAAACCTGCGCCATTGTTCAGTCTGAGTTTTTAAACGACTTGGTCACGTGGGACAACCTATTAGATTCAGTAGTTCCAGTTCGAGCTGCTGAAAGGCCCGATGGGTGCTGGGAGTGGATTCGCAATTGCTTTCATATAAGCTTACATAATAGGATGAAATGAATATTAAGATGAAGTGCGCAAGTACTCCGTATTCAATGAATTCTCAAGACCCGCCACTATACATGCGTATGAGTGATTGGGAAATATTTTATGGCCTCGAAGAGATGATGGGCACATATATTGTATAAGCAGCAGTAACTTGTAGTAGTCATGCGACTCGTGTTTAGTGTAACAATTTTATAATGAAAAATTTTGCGGCGCGATAGGTGTTTCAGTGTACCCACCAGTTTTGTTTTAGAAAAAGGCATATTGCGACAGGCAATAGCGCTTGAAGAAGAAAATAATGAATTTTATGCACAGAACAGACCATGTAAGCATTCCGAGAAGAATAGGAATGCAATAGGTGCCAACTTCGATTCAAATTTTCTGCAGCCACTTTAGTTTGCATATCTAAGCGCACCTGCGTAAGCGTCGGTACATGTACGGTGAAACCACCAATCGCATCTCAGGAATGCTGAATGCTTCACAACCACCACTCCAGCAGGACTGTCTGAAAGCTTACGTTCCCGAGAAAAGTATGACTCATCCAAGTTAAGAAAAAAAAATTGTTATACGCTAAATGTTTGAGGATCAGGAGGAGACTGAGATTCGACAAAAAGGGTGATGTAAGAACAATGATTTTTGTTTTTTGTTTTGGTTCCTGTTGGAACAGCAGCCTTAGAATTTCTCCGCCGAATGGCCGAGTTTTGCGTAAGGCGAGAAAGGGCGGCAACCATGTTGTATGTGTTCGGAATGTTCTGTTTAATCTGCTCGTGTCGCTTCCATTCTGGGAGTTATCGTTTCAACTGAACTAAAAAAACACAGATGAAAACTACGCTTTCCCTCCCAAGTTGTGAGCAGCGATATTTACACGGCACGCGCGTGTGAGTGTGCGTAATGTTTTCGAAGCGGTGTCGGTGTATGGGTGCCTCCGACGGCACTAATGCACATGCGGAAACGCTTACACGGGAGTGAATTTGTTCTTGTTCACGCGGAAACTGAACGGTTACGCCGGAAAAGGTGCAGAATGACGCCCGAAATCATGAGGTACGTGCCTCGAAAGCACGTGAAACACGCCAGCGCGGCGAAGAGTATACGAGTGGCGTTTTCTCTGGACGGCGAAATTCAATTAGTGGAGGAAAGAGCGACTAGTTACGAAACCCACAATCATGCCATTTCTCGATTTAGCGGGTATACACGCCCGTGCGATAATCCTTCCTTCTCTTCACTTCTATTTTGTTTTCTGTGCTGTATATCATATTCTTGAACTAAAGCGACGTGCGCGTTCAGTTCATTTCTGTTCGTTTGTTCCGCCCTCAGTCTCTTACAACGAAAGACTGATAAAGAATGAGTAGATTTACCTTTCGTGACGGCTGTCACGTACTCTCAATATTCACTGGCATGTGCAAGGAAACGGGCGAAATTTTGTGCTGTTTTTCTCATACTTTCCAACGAGCGGGAAATAGGTAACGGTGCAATGGCTGTGCATTGAAGAAGCAGCATCGTATACGTAAAGATTTAATAGAAGCATATTCATCATGCACGCGCGTAATATTGGAGTTATCATAGATATCTGAATGACACCTACAAACACTTAACATATGTAAAAATAAAGCATGATCATTGATTCATTTGCTTCGTAGGTTGCATCGTATATATATATATATATATATATATATATATATATATATATATATATATATATATATACACGGTGCTGACTAGCTAGCTGGAATTTTTACAGGCACAGATGTCATTTAGTATTCTGTGGTGCACTGTATAAACAAAAGATATATCGGTTTGTTGCGATTTTATCGTGTTCAAATGGAGAAACAGAATTCTTCCTGTCACGAACCCCTCTCGCTCCAATTCAACGCAATCAAACGAAAGGTTTAGAGGCGTACCGAAAAACCCGCTAAGCCTGCCGCAATAAGTAAAAATCGATTACATACGTTTGCTTGTCGGCGTGCTAGATCCCGGCATGCTAGATCATTCCCGAAAAATGTGGAACCCTGCTTAAGGTGGATTAGAGAAATGTTATCTAGAAAGGATATTCGGAAAATCCGCAAAAAAATTTTGCCGTGTACGAATAGAGTATTACAACTATACTGATTGGACCTCCATTGATATTCTTTCTTTTCTACGCGTTTGTTTTCTGTCCGTTATTTTGGATTTCCAATTTTGTTTTCGCTGGACGTGGGGCGCGATTGTCCCTGTGCCGTAGAGTGATACAGTAATAATCTAGATGGCGAATCCGGATGCCTCCAAGAGAAGTAATAAATTATATATCTCTATTTGCCGCCTCTTCTAAAGAATTGAGTGCGATTAGTGCTGATATGACTGCTGAATCTTATATGTGTTTTGGCATTGCTTGTTTATTATGACTATGTAGTCTAGTGCATTTAGTGGAATAAATAGAATTAGGCTGCATGTTCCCGTACAACTTCTTTGACAAACAATAAAAGGACATCCACAAAATATAACTATCTGTACCACAGATATGTACTTGAGTTCTCGCAAAAAGAACCACTGAAAAACATCACGGGACATCAGCGGCATCAATAGCTGCAAGTCAAGAATGGTCTTAATTAAGTACAGCTTTAAAGTTAAGGATTGCTGGCAGGTTCATTCCACCGGTTATACGCAAATTGCTGTGCATCGTAAATAATTAATAAACTGGAAACGGGACTCTCGAGTAGAGAACCGAGACGTTTGCAGCACGCTTGGAAACAAGTCATTGGCCTCCTCGCAAATATGGTCGCTGGCGAATTCGTGCACGCCTGATGCATCGTATGTTATACGCTGTCTTTCTCAAGTGATAACACATATTGCGCACAGTACTGAATACTTTATAGAAGAATAAATTCTGCCACGACGATGTGTTAGAGAAAACGGCAAAGAATGCCGTGGGTTGTGGGACAAACTTCATACTATTTAAGGAATGCCAAGCAGCTCTTAGCAAAAAGGAGCGCACACACGCTTAAATCACAAGAGTATGTTCCAGGAGGCGAACTGAACTTAGAATGATGCCGACAGAGCTTTAGTTAGGCATACTACAGTTTGTTGAAGTGCGAAAGACGCCCTTGAATGTTTGAAACATAGAATGGCTCCGTGAGCGACCATCGAGGAGTTGGTCATTCAGCAGGGAGACTGAATTTTAAGCAGGGAGGTGCTTCGCCTTTAGGTTGCATATAAAGACCAATTTTTGCAGCGAGCGGGGATGTTTAGCCGTACTTTTAAGAGACACCAATGGCATATGTAATACAGTACAACTTGACCTGGTGAAGCTTAGAATCCTGCTTTTGTTCCTTTTGACTGCCTCGTAATTTCTAACCATGTCAGTGGTCAGCGACATGCTTGCACCATTTAATTTAAGTGCATGTTCACCCCACACAAGGTGTAATGAGACGCTCAGACAATGGAACAGCTGGCATGCTTCTGCTAGGCTAGATACGCCCTCTAGCTGTCACCCTCCTCCTCCTGATCAGCCGTGTGCTGGCGTTCAGCAAAACCAAATTATACGGCGAAAACACCACTAGAATACATCAATTTTGCACGTCTTTATCCTTAGCTATCTACTACGGAGCGTGACCCACAATGTCATTACAGCCATCGGCAATGTTTTCTTGAGGCACCCGAATCCCCTCCGCCTTATGAATTCTAACAAAGGAAGAATGCGCGGGAACGGGGAAACACTAAATGCTGGGTATTTATCTAACCACTGCATGGCAGAAGTTAGTAGGCTATACGAATGAGTCTCGAAGGTCGCACGACAGCGGTATTTGTCGATGGGGAAACAATTCTAGCCTTATGGCCGGTCTAAATTCTCAACAAGGCGGCCTTTTGCTTCCCATTGAACTCCGGAAGCAGAGTACCACGTTCTGCAGGTCACGTCCATTCGCTTTCATTGGAGGAGCAGGCGTTGGGGACAGCAGAAAAATCAGTCTGAAAGCTTCTGCACCGAACGCCTGGCAGGCTGCCGGATTTCCCGAGCGAAGCCATGAATACAGATTTCATGGGATGCGTTAACGCTTTTAGTTTTTTTTGTTTCCAGACGTTCGTTTTTTCTTCTGGCATTCCTGCTACCCTAAGCCGCAAATCAGTCGCAAGATGACTAATGGTCAGAGGACCACGCTTGGAATATCGTTCGCCTGCACGGAGGCGCCAAAAAGCCGCAGCCGCTCCTAGACAGACATTAAGCAGAATGGTGGTACGAATGTGGCCATGCGGGCGAGGTAATATGTTGGCGGTAGGCGAATATCCAAGCAGAAATCAGTCGCTCTTATGCAAGCACTCAATGTAAGTGGCGGTATCTCAGCCGTGCTAACGGCGGAGAGATGTTTCATACTCTTCATTTAATTTGCATGTGCAGGGGCAATTAAAGTAGAAAACATGCACACCTGTCTGCATATGTAATGGGGCTGTACGTAGTTTAATTATTTACAGTATAACTGTATGTATACATTGTATACAAACATTCACTGTTTGCACCACGTTTCGTTGCATAGCGAAGATGTTTGTCCGCGCGACCCTTCTTTTCGGCCTGCGTGTCCTCCACACTGAGTGCACGCTTTGGAGCCATTTTGCTGGCGCATGTTTACGGGCTCCTTCTGCATACGTGGTCAGCACACTGTTGAGACGCCAGTTCCAAGCGCTCTCTTCAGGCTATGGACGACTGTAATATTTACACTGTCACAGCCCAGCACGCGACCTCCGCAACCCAGCACCTGCATTTTCGTCGCATAGGAAAGCAAGCACAGCCCGTGTCATACGCACAAACTACGCATCCGGCGCCGGCCGGGCTGTGCGGAGGCGAGCGCCATCTAGTGGTGTTGCAAGGAACACAGCGGCACGCACGGCAAGACCATCGCAGCAGTGCCGGGAGACGGCGCAAAGAAGGCTTCGCTTTAATAGTAAATCACGTCAGCTTGACGTTCGGCGCGAATGTGCCTCAAGCGTCCCTATAATTGCTATTACAATAAGGCATCTATCTCATAGAATTTCATGAAATAATCTCTAGAGGGAGCTCTGGCGCTAGTGTCTACGGGAGCTGCAAGCGGGGCGGCTCAGCCAGCATGGGAATGATGGGTGGCACATAGATCTGCCTAAACTTCATCGTTCTCACTTCAAACGACTTAGTGACTTTGTAAACTCGTAATTTTCAAGTACTGCGTAATGAATAATTAAGTAAATATTATTAAAATTATCTGACGACAGTATTCGAACACGGGAGCTCTAGCAGAGAAGCTCGATAGTGAAAGCATTAGGCTACGGGTGCATGAATCGACAAGGAGGGAAAGAGAAAAGCAGAAGGCAGGGATGTTAAACAGAATAACGTCCGGTTGGCTACCCTACACCGGGGGAAAGGGAAAGGGGAAAACAAAGATGACAGGGAGAGAGAGAAGGGAAGGAGCGGCATAAAACGCCCTTAGGAATTTCTCCCGTTGTAGTCACTGCCCTGAGACGCTCGGCGCATTTCGATTTGGCCACCTCCACAAGCTGAACCGTTGCATTTAGTAGCGATTGTGCGTGTTCGCAGTCTTGTGCACTTGGCAAAGTGTAGATTACTTTCATTTACGACAATAAAAGCAGAGAAAGTGCCATAAAAAAAGTCACAAGAACGTCTGAATCCACAAGCACGAAGATCAGACAAACCCGTATAGTACCCATCATTACGATGGTGTCTGAACGATTGCAACGCCAGAGTTCCCTCTAGTAATTATTGTAGGGAACTCTAGTATCTATCTCCAAAGGCGTGCATTTTCTCTTCAGGCAAGATCGACGCATGTTGATGTGTAGACGTGCTTCGAAAATGTCTTTATTCAAGACGACAGATAACGAAGTGTAAGAGCAGTGTCAATGAAGTCTAGCTCTATTCTCACTTTCATTGGAGCCAAATTAGCTTACGTATTGTTTTCTTCAGACTATATTACATAACTGTAAAGGTGAATCTGGTAATCACTACAATTTTGAACTGAGTATGACACAAACCTTTGAGTTTTCCTTAAATCAGACAAATAATTATGAAACACTTCAGCAACGGTGTATGCCTTTTAGTGGAAATACAAACATGAAGTGGCACCTGCATTAATCTGCCGGACCTGCACGGGCAGCTTGGTCAGGTATCTAAATACACGGGAACACCCTCCTTCGCAATTTCGATAAAAAATTGTAATACATTTTAAAGCGAAAGTTTTACTGGCCGCGAACTTGCGATTTCGCCGTGGCGGTGCTCCGAGGAGGCACATGACGTCACAACTCGTGCCTCACAGCGGATATTTCTCTCTCTCTCTCTCTCTCCCTAGTCACTACTGCGCATGCGCCACTAGTAGCACCAAGTCGCAGATGTTCGCCGCTGCGCAGTGCCGCGCCTTTCCACCGGCGCGGTTTGGTATAACGTCCCACCGCGTTCCTCGTCGTTGCGCTCGCCTCCACTCGCGCTCGCCAGCTGCGTCGCATGCCTGATAACTTGTCGGAGGATTGAAAATGAGAGCTCGCGTGCACCTCAACCACAGTTGAGGCGGCAGTATGGACGGTGACAATTCTGATAAGCAGGAAGAGGCCAGCAATCGACATCGGAACGAGATGAAGAGGAAACGAATCGCCCAGAAAACAGACGAACATCGCACCGAACGACTGGCTAAACGCCGGAACATAGCTAGACAACCAGAATAACCTGGACTTGGAATTAGGACTAACCAAGGCTAACCATGCTATGGCTTAGCTTTTGCTACCTATATCCTGGCATAGCCGAGCTAAGCCACTTGCAATTTTTTAGCAATAGCTTTCCGTGATCGCGAGTGAATGAACAGAAATAATTTCATTTGTACGCAGAGTGAAGTATGAAGCAGTTGTGCTTAATTGTAGAAATTCATTTCGCTCGGCAAATAGTGCAGTGATTATTATTACGATTGTTGCGCGTAACGGAAAAAGATAAAAACTAGTGACTAAACACTTTATTTCAACGGTCAGTTATTTGTTAGTTTGAGAAAAGTACAATAAAAGCGAAAAATAGACCATAGCTTTTACAAGTGCTGTAGTTAGCAATGAAAACGATATTAACATTCTCTAAACTGCCCCTAATGATATTTCTAAAGTGGTTTAAGTTAATAGATTTTACACAGGTTGAAAATGTACCACTAATTTCTGATCACAACTTTTGCAAAGCCGTCGTATACATTGTAACAATTTCACATAGGCTGTAAACTGCCAAATTTGTGTACTTCACATGTCTTTAGCTGCATGCAGTTGATACAAATGCGATATCTGCTTTTGGTGCAAAGCAACGAATCTGTAAATTTAGTGCTTCAAGATTTGTTAACTGGCCGGCTATTCAGATATTAACAAATTTTAGGGTATTTCTTTTATTCGATGTCTTAAAGGAACTTTGTTATTGGCAAAGACGGTTGGATGGTAATTTACTCCTTTTCAAAAATTGCTCATCCTTATCCAGATTATCAAGTTCTCAAGTGCAACAAATTTTACACAAATCAGTGTGGTAGTTGTCTCGTGAAACAATTTCTGCGTTTTAATTGTGTTTCAATAGGGTAATTAGAGCTGGCCTCGAACTAAAAATTCCCCTTAAGCGGAAGCGTTACCTCAAGAGCTTCCATTGGTGCTCCGTCTCACTATCTACTAGCAATGGACAGGAAGCCCTGGGGTGCTTCAGCCAATTAGAGTAGCCAACGTGAACATTGGCAACTCATAACGAAAAATTACGAAAATCCCATCTCAGAATACTGCCGACGTTGATGCGATTAGCATTCAAGTAATGTACTTGTGTACCGTATTGCATAATCCACCTTTGTTTTATCTGTCGTGATCATTCTGACGGACCGAGCGAGAGAGAGAGACATGAAACAAGTAACATCATGGAGAGCGCCCAAAGCAAAACTACCAGTTGCTGTGAAGATTTTCATAGCTTAAGTGCTATGTAGTGACACACAGTATTGCTAAAGACACAACACACCTTTATATACAATCTGTAGTGGTCATAACGAGACTTATATCTCTTCGTTCATATGCCACATGCACTGTCTCCCTGATCGACCCACTTTGTTATCACACTGGTTCGCCAGGGTCGGCCATGACAATGAAGGCATGTCGACGACAGAGTGAAGACCATGAAATCACGGAGGAGGAATGACATCGATGGAACGACGAAAGTGATGTGACAATGATGTCTTCACGACAATGCTATGATGAAATGATGACTGAATCACGACTACGGCGATACGACGGAATGAGGATAAGAGGATGACGACGACCGTACACACATGGCTTTGTGACAACGGTGGCTTGATGGCGACAATGGTATGACAACGACGGCATAATCATGACTATATGACGACGGCATTACTACGACACAATGACGGAGAAAAAATAATGTCACGCAACGAGGAAGGCCGTATAACGACGATGGCATGATGACAACGGGATGACGGCGCCTGTATGTCTACGATGGCATGCGAATAACTGTATAGCGACATCATTACGACGATGGCATGACACACTCTAAGCAAAGTTTGCACCCTTTGGAGTGCATCTCTGCCATACAACAGCAATCGTCATCTGCCTTGATGCGTTTCCTGCCTTGAAAACGCCGCGCCCGCTACTTTCCTGTCGGGAATCCTCTGTCATGCTGATAACCCGCATGCCGTTCGTGAATGGAAAGTACCGGGCTCGCAGCGTTAAAGAAAGGAGACGCGTCAAGGCAGATGACGATTATTGTTGTGTGGCAGATATACACTCCAAAGGGTGCAAACTTTTTTTAGAGTGCAGTGAAGTCATGGCTACGACTGTGTAATGACGACGCAATAAAGATGATGGCATGACAACGGCCGCGTGATCACGAATGACGGACGAAATCATGATCACGATGAAATGTCGGAGAAGGAGTAACGTCGATGGAGGGACCAAGGGGATATGAAAATAATGGAATAACGATTCTGATCTAATGATGATGTCACGAATTCGACAGCGTGAGGACGAAGGCAAAAGCACAATAGGATGACGACGACTATATGACGACGATGGCGTGAGGACTACGACATGAGGAGTACCGCGTGTCGAAGTTATAGGGACGATGATGGAGCGACCACGATGGCGTCGCGACGATAGTATGACTACAAATGCATGACGCCACCGCATTGGCGATCATGGCATGGCAACAGCAGCGTAACAACGGCGGCATAATCCCAATTGAGGGACAACCGCATAATTAAGGCTGCGTGATGAAGCTCGTAAACGTGTTACGTGGGATTGGTGGTCGTGCGACTATGGCCTAATGGGTAGAGTATCGAGCCGCTGTGCTGATGTAAGCGGGTTAAAAAAAAACCACCGGCAACAATTTTTTTTAAAGAAATCCATGCGAGAGCGGGTAAATGCCCTTGCACCAAAATCGGGCAATACGCTGCTATTGCTCATCGAAATAAAATAAATTTCTGAACAACCCTTGTTGTTATCCAGGAATGTGTTTGGAATGCCTTGGGAGGTGGTTATTTGCACCGCTACGTTTCACTGTGTGCTGCGGTTGGAGTTTTTCTTACCACTCCTCCTTACCCGGATGCGGTATCGAACCGGTACTTCGAGCGCAACTTTCTCAACGACCAGTTGCGAAACCCGTGTAGCGTCTGGAACCACCTCTGGTCGCAGAGGCTGCACCTCTGCTTTCTCGACTACAGGCGCAGCATCTTCTACATGCACAGCGTCTGAAGGACAACGTCTCAATACGCTAGCTGTCACGAGGGACACAGGGAAAGCGCTCCCACCACAGGTACCACTGTGCGATTATTACTACTTAGTTACACTGCGCTATCTCTCAAATCTGCCAACGAAAACGTTTAGGCGCTAACAAGAAATCGCAAATAAGCGCTTTAACATCTTTCATAGATGTACGCCAGTCTGAAAAAACTTATACTTCAAAGATTGAAAACATGTACAAAAAATGTTTCAAACCCTCCGTCGGAAGTACGGGAAGTCCTGGACGTATGTCTTTTGGCTGTTCTTAGTTCATCATCGACGCCTTGGTCACACGGTCGCTTCGTAGCCGCCGATGACACTGGACAACGCGATTAGCTGTCACCTCTGCAGTCATAGAAAGTCCTAGATGAAGTCCAATGAGCAGCTGGCAAAACTTGGAGGACGCTTAAGCTTCACTTTCAAAAGCGGAACGCGATAGCGTGAAAATATCCTTGACTGCTTCTCAAGCTTCCCGCAACTGTAGTTTATGTAAGCGTAACGTTTACCGAGAAATACTGGCGGCGAACGGTATGCACGAAGGCGAGCTTTCTGGTTGAAACGCGGCTTCTTACGTGGGCTGATCCCGCAAAGTGCAAAGACGGTCCGAAAATATTGCATCATTATCAAGTTACTCTTGTTGTTTCGCACTTTTAATATTTAAGTCAGAGAAGATTTAACATAAAAGGCATGCACCGTTGGAGTTTTGTTTGATGAAGTTTCTATGTGAGCAGACATTCTAAAAATCCTGAGGAATAGCTTTGTCAAGAATGTAAGACCGGGTATGAGCAACTTTAGTAATAGAATGGTGTGGCAATGTAACCCGCGTGTACCGCATATCACATAGCAAGGGGTGGCATATGCATGTACCTAACTATAAAAGAAAAGTTTCGCTCGCGGACAACTCCGCCGGCACTGACACTGAATTTTCTGCGTCACGACGCCCTTAACGCTTTCGCGTTAAAATGCGTCTTGAGAAACAACAATTATGGACAACTAGCCAAGTAAAAAGAGAATATCGGATGGGTTGTGTCCGCGACGCAGCCGCAAGGGTGTGTGTGAAGCGAAGCGTCTTGTCAGTGCGGCTGAGCGTTTATGGACGGGCACTACTGTACAGAAACAACGCAACCAAACACGCAAGTAACATTTATTTACGCAATGTAAACCTCACAAAAATTATGGGGCTTTACGTGCCAAAGCCACCATTTGAATACCTGGCATGCCGTTGTGGGGACTCTGCAAATTTAGACCACCTGAGGTTCTTCGACGTGCACCTAAATCTAAGTACACGGGTGTTTTCACGTTTCACGCCGATCGAAAAACGGCCGCCGTGGCCGGAATTCGATCCCGACTTGGAGCATAGCAGCCCAGCACCATACCCACTAAGCAACCACGCCGGGTAATCTAAAGCTTACATGCTTAACTTATACCATCAGCCTAATCGGGCCATCGTGCTCGCACCTCCTAGTCAAAGGTGTTGGGCGCGATATGACATCGCTGTGTCTTGCTGCCCGTTTCTCTCTACACCACTCTGGGAAATATATACGTGTCGAACGTGGCGATCCCATATTCAAGCAGCCGTCCATTTTCTGCCACAAATGGCGCACAAAGATGTACGAAAAGTTAGTATAACCTATTTTCGTTACATAGATATAATATTACACGCGGTTTTAGCGCGTGACCCCCCCCCCCCCCCCCCTGTACTGACCGAAATAAAACGTCTCAGATCAAAAATTACAGTGAGTTATACGCAAGGCGACTTTTAACTGATAATTCCTGATAAGCACCATGTCTGAGTTTGACACTGATTGTGCCCTCTCAAACGGGATCACTCCCACTCAATCGACGAACATATTCCTAAGCTATTGATCTCTGCATGCCGAGAGAGAGACAAGTTTAGCTACGCTTGGGTCATGCGACAATGACGTGAAAATAGCGCCGTCTGTGCGTGCAACATACGCACGATCTAGTAATGGCTTCCTTCTTCTACGCAAGGATTTCAAGGTTATAGAGAAGATTTCAAAGATGTACGCAATAGTACTATAAAATATTTGGGTTACGTACATATAAGTTTACATGTAGTTTTAGCGCGCGACCCTCCTAGCTGATCGAAATAAGACGTCTTGCATAAGAACATTCAGTGAGGTATACGAAGGGCGACTTTTATTTTTTAATCATGGATAATTACATTTCTGAGCAAACTCTTGGTGAACGCCAGTAATCAGGCTGCGTTGCCGCACGAGGGCTTCAACTGTCATCGCAGCAGCCGTAAAGTGTAAGCTGACCGCCAAGATGGAGCCAACCATAACACGACGTTATAAACCAAAGTACGGATTGCTTGTTAAAAAATATGTAAATCAAACACAGATGTGAGAATCTGTGTGAAGCGAAGCTTTTGAGAAGAGGTTAATAATATGCTACAAATATGCCCATTCATTCTTGCGTCCTTGGCGTAAGAGGAACTGGCGCGCTCATGTGCTCTGATTTACCCGTGCATCGCAATGTGAGGTATATCATGGAGGCTTCTGTTTTTTTCAATTCTCCTTATACACTTTACATCTACCTGCCGCTTATTGGTGAGTCCTCCGTTGTGAGTATGTGAAATAGTGGGGAAATGGGATCACGATCAACACGCTGCAATACTCTCAAAGCTAGGTGACGTTGGCACTATATGAACTAGCCGCTTTTTGACCAGACCCACTGTGAATATGTGTAGTGGCATGGAAATAATCATGATATTCATAGCCGCACGCTTCTAGACCGGCACCCCCTTGTGAATGCGTGCCATTTTATAGAAATCATCATCATAATCAACACGTGGACACACTTCTTGACCGATCCTCGTTTTCGCTATAGCCCTGTTATAGGAAAATCAGAATCATCATGAACCCGTGGTAATCATCCCAAGGGTAGCTAGCTATTTGAGGTTGGCAAGATATGCACCACCCTGTTTTTCACCAACCCTCGTTGTGGGTACGTGGCATAGTGTGGGAATCATAATCTAGTTGGTGTTGGCACGAGAGGAGTACACGTGCGGTAGTCGTCTTTAATGCGTCTCATGGGTTAAAAACTGGAATACCACCTCAATATAAAAAAAAAATTCTGTGAAAACGTTGAAGTTAAATTCTCACCCAGGGAAGTACTTGGAAGACCTGAACCTCAACATATTGGTTGCCATAAACATATCTCCAGTTTCTGCTCTTCCAAATGTTCAAAAGGTTACAGTGGCGTTTCACTTCGTGAACGTGGGGGACGCCCAAGCGTATCGGTGTTATAGCGCACGCGACGCTATCGGCCCTCAGTGCGTCTAGACGCCTGCACTGTCCGCATCGGAGAGGGTATTAAAGACAGCGCTCACGTGGCCGTGGCATACGCAGCAGCTGCCGGAGTAGAACGCTGCATTGTAAATATTCACTTAATATCTAAATTGCCTATCATGGTGTAGCGCACGCAGGCCAGCATGAACACTTCAAACTCGATGACGGCGGGCACTCCCTGTAAGAACGCAGGCGTGAGGAATCGCGGCAGCAGCAGTGAGCGAAGTCACCTTCGTGCTGTCTATCGCCTGAACACCAATTGAGCAGTGAGAACACAGCGCACGCAAAGCTATGAGCCGTCGGCCCACTTAGACTGTGCCCCCAAAGCAGATCGCTTTCAAGATAAAGCCCGCACGACCGTCTTTGGCCGAATCACAACTCCCTTTTCCTCCCCCTCCCGCGGGTGCAATTGTGTCATGCGCGTAACGGAATACGGCGCGTGCCAATGTACGCGGTCCTTCCCCATGCACCCGCAAGTTTCAGACAATATATTGTCGGCTCACTGTCGCACGCTTTCACTACGCACACTGTAAGTGTTGGGGTCGAGCATGTAAAAAGCCGTAGCTGGCCCAAGCCGTCGTCCGACTCATCCGGGCTAAGGAAGTTGGTAAAGGGAGGAACGGGTACTCATCGAAAACGAGGAGTACTGGGTTTATTTACAATATCTACTTGAACAGTATAGAACGTTACATCTCATCAGTTTAGCATGGCTGAAGTGAAGCACACCGAGGTGCCGAAAGGTCTGCTTGAACCCCCTCTGTCCTTCCTAGATTCTTAGGCCAGGGAAACTGCCGTCCAACTTTCGTCCAATCGGAGCATCCGAAGTCGTTAGAGGACTCGGGTTAGCGACCTATCTCCTCTACTATCTGGTGTGCCCCAAGGCTCTGTCCTGGGCCTCTCCTCTTTCTCATATGTATTAATGACCTTCCACTTAACTTATTATCCAACATATGTCTTTTCGCGGACGATTGCGTTTTATACCGACAAATAATGAACGCTTTAGACTGTTCCGCTCTTCAGGAAGACCTCGTCCAAATCCAGGCATGGTGCAGCAAATGATGCATGTCCCTCAATGTCAGTAAGTGTTCTCACGTGTGCTATCATGGACGTCGGAATTATGTAGTACTTCCTACTCCCTTAACAACTGCGCTTTAACACAGTGTAAAACAGTTAAATACCTGGGAGTGCATATATCGAGTGACCTATACCTTGAACCCATTATATCAATCAGTTAATTCCAGCAACCGATTACTAGGTTATCTATGCCGTAACTTGTCTTCACCATTTCCCTCAGTCAAACTACTTGCATATAAAACCTTAATCCGAACTAACTAGAATATGCTTGTGCTGTTTATAATAACAATCAGATTAATATAGTTAACACTATTGAATCGGTTCAGAACCGAGCTTCCAGACTAATTCTTTCGACTACTCCTATAATGCAGTGTTTCAGCCTTAAAATCCAGGTTGTGTTTTCCCTCGCTCACCTCTCTCCGCAAAAATGCTCGTCTCTCTTTATTTTTTAGCTTCTTCATTTACAGCCCACAGGTAAACAAATATTATTCCAGCCCATCTTTTTCCCGCCACATGCATCATAATGCTATGTATCTACCACGTGCCCCTTCCTCTACGTATCACCTTTTTTTTTTCTACACACAGCCCGTGAATGGAATACTCTTCCTCCTCACATCGCCCTGATCACTGACATTTATCGTTTCAAAGCTGCCATGTATCACCTTTCTTTTTTTCTACACACAGCCCGTGAATGGAATACTCTTCCTCCTCACATCGCCCTGATCACTGACATTTATCGTTTCAAAGCTGCCATGTATCACCTTTCTTTTTTTCTACACACAGCCCGTGAATGGAATACTCTTCCTCCTCACATCGCCCTGATCACTGACATTTATCGTTTCAAAGCTGCCATGTATCACCTTTCTTTTTTTCTACACACAGCCCGTGAATGGAATACTCTTCCTCCTCACATCGCCCTGATCACTGACATTTATCGTTTCAAAGCTGCCATGTATCACCTTTCTTTTTTTCTACACACAGCCTGTGAATGGAATACTCTTCCTCCTCACATCGCCCTGATCACTGACATTTATCGTTTCAAAGCTGCCATGTATCACCTTTTTTTTTTCTACACACAGCCCGTGAATGGAATACTCTTCCTCCTCACATCGCCCTGATCACTGACATTTATCGTTTCAAAGCTGCCATGTATCACCTTTCTTTTTTTCTACACACAGCCCGTGAATGGAATACTCTTCCTCCTCACATCGCCCTGATCACTGACATTTATCGTTTCAAAGCTGCCATGCAAGACCATCTTTCAAGTGGCGTTACCTGACACACCGGTTTTTCAATATCTGCCCACCCCTCATGTAATGTCCTCTTCAGGGGCATTCGAGGTATAATAAATAAAAATAAATAATAATGAAACCTTGGAAGTATATTATTGGCATGAGCGTGAAAGTAGAAATGTTCTATGGGTTCACGTGTTACAAAATAGCACCAATATGTCGTACTTATCTTGTCATTACATTCCGCAGTTTCAAAAGCTTTTCAACGAAGCGCCGCGCCGACGCAGTTTTTGGAGTCAGCGTTAGTTTCTCAACAGTCTAAACGGTGGGCGTTTCACGTCCTAAAAAACGCCAGAAGAATCGAGAAATTTGCCAATGGTTTCAAAATCTAGCTGTATGTAAAACCAGCATGAATGTTTTCGGGAACGAGTCATTTTCATTGCTTTTCATTTTATCCATTTCTTTTGTGGTGCAGTGATGTAAACTTAGATATGATGTATTCAGGCCGTGTCTCCGAAGGAACTTCGCGCAGCCGCTTTCTATTGCTGGATACAAAACGAGGTGAAATCCGAGCAGTACTTTACTGACACGTGGCGCTTGCATAAAGCTATATCTGGAGCCGTTGCACTGGAAATTCGCAGTGCGTATTGTTGTACTTTTTGATTCCTCTCTGCCTATCTTTAATGAAAAGAGCATAAGGTGCCGTTATTTAGTCATATTGGAGAGACAAGGCTGAGAGCCTTCATAACGGTGATTTTAGTGGCTCGTATAATGTTCTGGTCACGGTAGCTCCAGTACGTTTGTCTGTTTTAAGGGGCTCATTGCAATGGCTCATACTCAAAGAGCGCGTCGGCCCCTCCAATGGTACGAACCTATCATCAATAGTAATGGCTCATAACCCCCGTAAGGAAGCAAAATAATGCAAGGTTCAATCTCTCTCGTAATGCAGACGCTACATACCCTCAGCAAAGTGAAGCGTACAGTGCATATATTTATTGGAATCACACCTATGACGTACAGAAGCCTGGCGTCTAGTATGGAAAGAAATAGAAATAGCGCTCACACAACTGCGCTCCATCACTATTCCAAACATCTCAGAAGCAAAAGCAAGTAGCTTTCTGGCTGCCTTATTTCTGGGGGCCCTCATGCCACGGGGTCAATTCAGTGCGCGCAAAAGTACAGAAAAGGTGACGCTGGAACTGGGGCCAGGGGGAAGCCCGTCAATGGAAAAGCCTATCAGCAACATCACTCCAGGAACGCTGGAGGCAGCGAAGCCCCCGACCGGCAGGCTCGGACGTGGGGGGAGACCCCTTCGCCTCTACCGCATGCGGGAGCCTTCAGAGGGGGTCCTAGAGGAGGCAGTCGTCCGGCAGACAAGAAAGATGGGCCCGAGCCAGAACACAGTCCCGAAAACAAAACGAGCAGCAACAAGTTGAGCTGGGGCATTGTGGTACTTAGGGCTGAGAACGAAAGGCTCAAACTAGACATAGAAAAACTTAGAGAGAAGACGTCAGCGAACGATTCAAGAAACTCTAGAGCAATTCAGGTACCCTCAGCTCAGGCGATGGAGGAGGACAACCCTCCCCGGCTGCCGTCAGGGAGTGCAACTCAGTCACCCCCTCGTATGTCAGAAATCGGCCGAGGAGCGTCGGGCGGCGGCGTAGCGTTGGCGGCTGCACCCTTGTCTCCAGCCTGCTTATTGCCTACCCTGGCATTGAAGTCGCCCATCAGGATAGTGTATTATGTTTTGACTTTGCCCATCGCCGATTCCACGTCTTCATAGAAGCTTTTGACTTTCTGGTCAATATGACTGGATGTAGGGGCGTGGACCTGTACGACCTTCAATTTGTACCTCTTGAGTTTTACAACAAGGCCTGCTACCCGCTCGTAATGCTAAAAATGGACTATGACAAATAAACAGTCATGAGGTTCAACAATCTCATGTGTCTTTAATTATGTTCGGGTTGTGTTACACATTCGTAAGATTAACTGGCGATAAGCAAGCTGCACTTATACGTAGGGCATTAAGTGCTCGCTAGAGTCATTGAGGAGGTCGACCTAAAAGGCCACACGAGCATTTCACACTGCGGTTCGTTATGCCTTGCAAGCAGTCTGGCCTCTCAGATCACATAACTTCGTATAAGTATCAGATTGTACTATATATATAACTACGTAGGATCCACATTTCCAAAATAATATATAGGTACAAGTTTAGGCTCATATGCTGCGGCCTTCCTAGTTGCTGCTGATATTCTTTTTCATTTAATTAGCGTGATATGTACCGGCGCGTGACTTACCAAAAATTGCGTTTTTAATTAGCTTCATTCAAGGTAGTTTCACCTCAGCGGCTGCCGTGTTCGTCGAATAATAAAACAAAACTCAATAAATAATGTCTTATAAACGTCTAGCTGGTATCGACACGTACCTATTTACACCTAAATCTTTTTCATAATTGATTACATGCATTTTTGACCAATCGTCAAAAGTTCATTTTGCTCTCATCATTGATATCTGGTCTTTGCATGCGTACCATAAGGAAGAGTTCATCGCCTTCTTTATTTTCGTGGTGTACAAAAATTTGTTATCATCTTCCATAAAATCTCATATCCGTTTATTTGTAGACCACTCCGTTCATTTGTCGTCACCTGTTCAACAGCGGGGCTCTCAGTTCTTGGCCTCATTAAAACAGTATGTACTCCTTTTATAAAAGGTGCTTAATGCACGGAAACGTTAAAAAAATTTCAGCATGCCTTACTGTATCGCGGGCATTCCTACCAGTCAAGAAAGTGCAGCATTATTTGTTGCAACGTCCATTCTCTTCGAAGCTTTTAAATACCTCGCTATCATTCTCACGCATAGTTCGTTTGGCTATTTCAATTTACAGAAGTAACGACTAAAGCTAATCGGGTACTTAGATAACTGCGTTGAAACTTATGGTTTGATTCTCATTCCGTTAGAAATATAAACGTTTTCAAATCTAATTCACCAGCGCTAACTGCGATACGTAGGAGTAGAGCAATATTAACAAGCTAGGTAGCATTCAAACTTCGTTTAATCAGACGCGATCAGGCAATACACTTCAATAACTGACAGCAATAATGAAAACAAAGAACAGCCTCCGAAAGTTGGCACATCGATGAGGTCTTCATTGGGCTTTCCTGAATGGAGGCGCTCGGGCGGAGCAATTGCCGGCATGTCTTGCACAGCTTGATCCGCCTACAGCCTCCAACACATCCCTCTTCCTCCTGCTTTCTTTGTTTGGAGCAGCATTGCGTGCCTGTAGCTGGCATAACCTCTCCAGCTGACACTAAAATTTTTCTCTCCGTCTGTTTCAGTGCATGAACAAACTAAGTGAACACATTCAACCATTGCATGTTATGTGCATTTCCTGCCTAAGTCACAGGACTTGAAACATTACGTTTGACGAACAATGATCCCTTCCAGAAGACACCAAATGCAGAGCAGTTGCTCACAAAACATTTCTAACACTGAAATCACGCATAAAGCGGAAAGCTTGCTTTATTTCTTACATTCGCTTAATATGTCCCCCCCCCCCCAAAAAAAAAAGAAAAACTTGCTAACGGAGCCCTGCCTTCTTACTGACATCGGTAAGAAGGAACGTCAAACAAGACATAAGAAAAAACAATACATGCTGCCCGATTCTCTGGCGTCGCCTCTCTTTGCGCGAATCAATTTCCTAACGCAGTGACCCAGAGGCGGGCACAGCGAACTGCAACCACGCTAAGCACTTCAAGGAAGCCGGACGTGAACCTTCTCTTGAGTTCAACCAGCAGCGATGCAGAAGAAAGTCTGGCGTTTTAGACTTTTGTAGGCAGGCTCTGTGATCCCATTAATGACTAAGTGCTTTGCCACCAGCTTTGCGAGTTGTCTTCTTGTGTGGGAAAGCGCGAAGAGGGCCATCCAAAGGACATCACGCGCGCACCACGCACAGAGCAAGAGCTCTGATTTTGTGCTCGAGAGCATCGAACAGCACTGGTGCGCAGAGCTATGGTGGAGTCGTCGTTCTTGTGTTGGGCTATCAAAAAGTACATAAGAATGGAAGTGCTTTCGGGAATCACATTTTGTAAGTGTTCGCCATGAGGCTTTTCAAATGGCTGTGTTCAGTGGTGTCAATGAAATAAAGTGTTGAGTACTTTGTTTTGTACTACAAACTTTCTCAAATCAATGCTTTTTTTTGCATGACGAGGTAACAAATGCATTTCCAGATGAAATCTTTCGCTTACGTCCGAAAGTGTAATTGTTGTGCGTGTAATAACATGAAAACACAAAGCTTCGATGACGACGTATTTATATCCATTGATAGTGCCTGTGTTTTTCCTTCCGGCAGCCCGATCGTCTCACCGCAACCATTCTCGTTGCGAACCAGGTCATAATCACCGCAAAACATTCCGAGTAATATGTTGAGACAAGTTGTGCTTGTGCAGTACTGATGCATCCTCTCATTAAGAAGGTCAAAGATGGCTCATGCGGGTTGATTTTGCAGCATCAGTTACATTCTCTTGCTGATACAAGTTTATGGCCAAGTCAAATGATAGGTTCGTCAACAACAATGTTGTTGCTAATAAAAAGTACATTACTCAATAGCCAGAGAGAGGGAGACAGAGAGAGCTTGAATTTAGTGGATTAAAATTTAGGAAGCCTTTGTCTGTGAGGTGTCTAAGCCGTACCTGAAAAGAAGTGGGCTGTTTTCATAACCTCTTAGGATTTTGCCTTTGGCACTCTGCACACACAAACGCTGGAACGCCCTATGGTTGTTAGAGTCGGCTGTTAAACAACCACAAAATTTAACAAATACAGGGCGCCCTAGCATTTCATCAAGAGGCGAATGTTGTCTTTGTGTCTGTTGATGCTTCAATAAACATTGATGGAGAAGTGGATAACGTTTCCTATCTTTGCTACAAACAGCTTATGTTACACACACTAAGGGCTAAAAAAATAGTGATTTTCTTTTGTATGCGTATAAAATTTGGAAGTACAGTAGCCTTCTGTAGAACTTAAAATTGCTTTCCAGTAGCTTAACGTAGAGTAACTAGACTGTTTGTTTAGAGGCCCGTTGAGCGAACACGCCAGTGTACCACTGACCGCGAGCCGACAGATGGCTTTTTTCCTGGCAGCGCAAGAAATGAACAACGAACAATACAAACACACAAGATTATAGGTCAGATTAAAGCAATAGAAGGAATCTTTGAGGAGCGAATGTACGTTCCGTCTGGCATCCCCCTGCCATGCATGAGGAAGTGCAACCTTTTTTGGTGACACTGATTAGGTTCAACGACTGATTGATGAGGTTCAATGAACGCAATAAGACACAATTCGCGAGATAATCGAAGCTTTTGTACACTAAAATTCCGGAGGCGCGCAAATTAGGAAAGCGTCCTGCGTAATGTGCGATAACCGATTTCTCTTTTTCTACGCAAGTGATAGCCCCACATGAGCAGCCTATATTTAAGTGTTTGTTCTCACCTTTCGTGAAAATGGCCAGGTGTTGATTTTTGCTCCGTTGACTACGCTACGAAATCCGACATATATTTTTTTGCTTTAAACTAAAAGCGTCCGTTGAGAGTCAGCGCGGTGTTACTTCTCCCTTCGTCGTTTGCTGTTCTTCAGCTTTGCAGCAAATCACCGAGGTAGCTAGTTTGCTTCAAAGCAGATGGTTACGCCTTGATTAACCCTACAAAGCGAAAACCCTTTTACACAGCATGGAAAATTATATAAACTTCTGAAGTTTTATATCTCGCCACTGTTTCATTTTTTTTATATTCGCACACAAAATACTCAAATCTTAGGTAAATAAGAATATATTATCGTAGACAACTATTATTATTCTCAACTTTCAACAAAGGATAACTCACTCCATCGTATCGAAAACAGGGCTCTTGACTTTGCACCATGTTGCCCACTTTTAAATAAAGCTTTGGAGGTGTCGGTGAAGACTTGCACGTAACGAGTTACTCGTAATTAATGGCCTGTAACGAATTACGCTTTTTTGTAATTTGTAATACTATAACGAGAACGTTGTTTACTGGGCAACGTTCGCTGTAATTCAAAACCTTTTTGAGTAACCAATTACAGGTAACCAGTTATAATTTTGACGAAACAATCGAGCTTTAACAAGTGACGCAGCTTTGAGCACTCAAATTGGTCGGTAACTACAGTGACAAAGGGGATGAACACATGTGCATGGCTTACCTTTTTTTCCCAATAAGTGTCCTGCAGCGACGCCTGGACCATCTGAACATGACATGCTAGCTGACTCACCCACTGCGCTTGGAAGTCCCACCTCTGACCCTTTCTCTTACAATACATTTCTATCTATCTGTGTCTCCCTCTGTCCTGAATCGCTTTTAAGCAGCCTAGATTTGCGGAAACAGCTGGTGCTCAATTCTTCTTAGCTAAGTGCAGTTTATGGCTTTATGACTTCTATGAACCGAGGTTTTTGGCCATTAAATGTATACCTTTTTGATATACGGAGTGATAATTTCTAAGTTTTCCAGAATGCTTTAAAAATCGTCTGCAGCAGACAAATACAAATACAAATACCTTTATTTCAACATCAGACATATTCTTAGTCAGCATATTCCTAGTCCTTTAGAAAAGTGTATAATAGCTGTGTCTTACCAGTACTCACCTACGGGGCAGAAACCTGGAGGCTTACGAAAAGGGTTCTACTCAAATTGAGGACGACGCAACGAGCTATGGAAAGAAGAATGATAGGTTTAACGTTAAGGGATAAGAAAAGAGCAGATTGGGTGGGGGAACAAACGCGAGGTAATGAAATCTTAGTTGAAATCAAGAAAAAGAAATGGGCATGGGCAAGACATGTAATGAGGAGGGAAGGTAACCGATGGTCTTTAAGGGTTACGGACTGTATTCCAAGGGAAGGGAAGCGTAGCAGGGGGCGGCAGAAAGTTAGGTGGGCGGATGAGATTAAGAAGTTTGCAGGGACGACATGGCCACAATTAGTACATGACCGGGGTTGTTGGAGAAGTATGGGAGAGGCCTTTGCCCTGCAGTGGGCGTAACCAGGCTGCTGCTGATGATAATGATGAGGTTAGCTTTCCCGCATTCTCTGCTATCATTAGCTCTATGCAGGAGCCAACGTCGCAGAGTTCCACCCCGAGCGGACACAACAAAAGCACCTCTTAGAACACTAGCCCATGTTACAAAGACCACCACCGTGGCATCGCACCGCATATGGCTCTCACGCGAGGGGAAGCCTTTATATGGTGGGGAACTACAAACAGTTGTCCACACTTGAGTCCATGCATGCACCATACACCATGCGCTGTATTCGTATGAATTCCCACACTGAGATGAATGCGAAGCACTCTGCATCATGGTATAGGCACGCGCTATCACACCAGGGGTCACACCCAAAACACACTCCAGCACACGGCAATGGGAGTCAGCGCTATCTCCCTGCGACTCAAACTGCCAGCTCGAACTAGTCAACCGAGCAAGCTAAGGCCTCTGGGCTGCAGGACTGAGGGGACAACCCACTGCAGAGCATAAGAGTTACGTACGCTCGCGTGCTTTTCTGTGTAAAGCTTATTCTCGCCTTCTCTCTATCGCGGAGTTAAGATCGCTCATCGCTACTGCGTGATGAAAATTTTACTTGCTCTGGAGGCCGGTATGTGAGAACAAGGAACTTTAAAGGATCAGAAAGTCCTAGAATGAATATTTTCATGAGCAGTGTTCCCTTTGTTCTTTGAAAGAGAGGCAATTGCAATCGAACTTTAGGCTGTCACATTCATTTCAGTCGATCTCGTCAATATTTTTGTTAGCTTTTCTGTGACCGGTTCGGATGAAAACACCCGCCACTGTAGGTTGGGATCGCACAAATTCTGTTGTAGCGGGTAGGCGCGCGTTGATTTTTGGCTTTCGAAAGAACAACCGCTCTTGCGATCAATGGCGTCAGGTAACCTGACTAGATTCCATGTTAACGCGCAGGAGGTACGACAAAAATAAGGGTGAGGCAATTTTTGCAGCTCATTGCGCTAGAACATTTCTGACATCTTTTCGTTCTTATCTTTTTGATCTCTCAATGAACACACGTGAAATCTTTATTAAGGTACAGCTGTTCGCTGAGAAAACTGTAAAGCAGGCATATATTCTAGAACAAAGTGCCTTTCAAATAGTTTTACTGCATCAGTGTTCAAGGTGGTCAGTGTGCTCTGAAATAGAGTACATTACAACGTTTTTGATTATATGTTGCTAAGTAGTTTGACATTTATTGCGACTAGCATTCTTCAGATAATTCAAGCGCTTTCCGATGTGGAGGTTTTGTCTCAACGCTTTCGCTGTGCCCCATGATACACATTGCGACTTCACACGGTGACATTTTCACGGTAGAACTGATAAAATTAATAACGTGATCTCTTAAAGATAAAGGCTTTACGTCTGATATAGCCACCAATGCTATCGCACCATAGTTCATTCGAAGTCGGAGATACGGAAGCCGAAATCTACTGTGCCAGTTGCACCAAATTGGTTGCAGTTGGGAGTCCGAGTTTAGTGAAGCTTTCTTTTGGCCATCCGAAGGTGCACCCGCTGTATTATTGCGATTATCATTCTGCGACTATAGGAGCAAGAATGTGGCAGAAGAGGAAGAACAGAACAAGTGTTTCTGCTGACGTCCCTGCGTGCGACATATCGGGGACGCCCACTTCTCACGCCATAGCGCCTACAGCATCGTGGACTCCCTCGAAGGCCCACGTCTTCGATGTTGTTGTCCCTACGAGGAATGGTCCCGAAACCGTCGTCTACGCGACGGCCTAAATAGTTAGCCGCTCTGAGGTCTACTGCGTTCAGCACTCTAATCGTCGATGCTGGCTGCCTTGTTATCGGTGGCGAGCGTTGTCCTGTCCTTGCCGTCGGCCCGCAGGTCACCAACGTAACCTGCCTCTTCTTGCCGTCCTTCGTTCCGAACGAAGTTCTCGTCCAGGCACTATCACCATACAGCAAGGTTCTATCTGTCAACGCTGGTCTTATGAGCGGACGATGTGGCGTGCTCACGGGCACACGCTTCGTTCGTATGGAAATGAGTACCACAACCCCAGTTCCCAATTATCGACGAGTCTCTGTTATCGTGTGACGTTTGACTACCGTGGCTTGCAACGCGTGTGTCGTTGGTGCGGCTCCAGTGACCACTACCATGCACAGTGCACCACAGCCTTCTTTGGACGTTGTGGTATCCATGGCCATGAAAGCGACGAATGTAGCCGTCCTTGTCGGCGTTGCGGGGATGGTCACCCTACGGTAGCGTGCCCTGTGCGGTGTTCATACTCGGACGCTACTGCTGGAGCCTTTCACCCCTTACCGCCGGCGTCAGCTGCGGTCGCGACTGTGCGGGACGCCGTAGCCAAAGAAATTGCCATGACACCGCATCAAGTAGTATCGACAAATGAAAAAAGAAGAGGCATGCAGCTCGGGACGCCACAACGCGCCATGTTCGCCGGCCTCATCTACTGAAAAAGAAGACCGTGACGTGGAGGATTGCAACACGCCATATTCGCTGGCCTTCCAAGCAGCGAAAGACACGCATGCTGTGGCCAATAGCGCCTCCACTTCGGCTGCTACCATCAGTCCTCTTGATCGCAGCAAGGTTTTAGACACAGATAAAACACCTGACCCTGCGGTAACTACAGCCGATACACCCACGAAATCCGCTATGGCTTCATGCGCCCCAATTACATCGCCTACAACACCGCATCCGTTACATCTGAATGAGCCCCCGGCTGCCCGAGTGGTCGGCGGCGTTGAAAGAAATCCCACCACCCTATCGCTACCGACATCATCCTCATCGGAAAACAGCTTCAGCCTCGGAGTTGATAGCAGCGCTGGACTCTCGTCAAGCCTGGATGAACTCGACATAGAAATGGCGACCGCACGAGATGTAAAGCGTGCCCATGCGTCAGCCTCGGACGGCGGCCCGGATCGCCGTGCCGAGTTACAGCGGCCCATAAAACCTTGGCCTTCTTCGAGAGGGTCGAAGAAGTGATGTGTGCACTGCATAACCCCTGGACTTGTTCCCGGGGTGCCGACTTGAGCAACACGACTAGATCAGTTTGGTGATACTTTTAATTAAACATGGCTGACACCCTCAACATTATTTCATTAAACGCATAATAGCTCGGTAGCCCTGTAAAACAAGCTGAAATTATGAGCGTGAACCCCGCAAGAAATTGTGGCACACTTTGTTTGCAAGAAACAAATTTTTTCACCATTAGACATGTTCTTGCTTTCAAACGCACTTTTAACCTAGACTGTTCTTTCTCCTTCGCGACATCATGCTCTAGTGGAGTTGGCATTATTACTTGCAACAGAACTCTATTGCGAGATGTTGTTTTTTATGAGGGGAGAGGGCGGATATTGGCATTTGATAGCGTACAATCTTCATTTAGGTTACGGATTTTGTGCGTATACGGACCCGCGCAGGCCATTAAGTGCAGTTATTTTTTTCGTGACCTGGGCGCGTATTTCCTGGACGGTCGTCACGTGGTGCTTGTTGGGGTTTTTAACTGCGTCCTAGACACACGAGCAGACGCGCAATGCCCGGGCTGGGGTCGCCCTGACTGGAACGCACGGGCGTTGCGTCGCCTCGTCCAGCACTTCCAGCTACATATTTAATGTACTGACCGCATTCGGCTTTTTGTCAAATTTTGTTGAACATATTAAGAATGCCTAATGAAATATCCGAAGTACATCGTTCCTTGATGGTCGTGAAAGTGCGCCGTTTTTTGTTACTCGTGGTGTTCGTCAAGGGTGCCCTCCACCCCCAGTACTCTTTGTGCTCAGCCTTGAGCCGTTTCTGCGCTCAGTAGTGAGAGACCCTTGCGTATGCGGTCTCCCACTGCCTGGTAGCGGTGTTGTGAAGATGGCAGCCTTCGTCGATGATATCACATTATATCTCAGGAATGAAGATAGCTTATCCCGGAGCCTTCGAATTTTCACTGAGTACGGAAATATTTCAGATGCTGTGCTAAATTTTTCAAAATGGTCGTTATTTGTTCATTGGTTCACCACAGACACGCCTAAGTTCCCTTTTCCGTCTTCAAAAAAGCAATTGTTTTTCGTATTTTAGGCCTTGATTACACCTATGGTGGCATATAAGACTCTTTGTGGTTCTCAATTCTTGATGATGTAAGGCGAAATAGTCAAGATGTTCAAGGGTATGATTTACCCCTATTAGAAAGAAGGTGCTTAGCACCGTCTGTTTTTTGTGGCCGAATGTGGTACGTTTGTCACGTTGTACAGCCACCATTACGGGTTACTAGGTCTCTGCAGTCCCTTCTCGGTTCCTTCTTCTGGTCGGGAAGTACAGAACTGGTCTGCCGCGCGGCGCTTGGGCAACTACGCTCTCGCGGTGGGTTCGCGTTCCCATCAGTATCTGTCTGCTGCCGGCGGCTTGCTCTGCGATTTCTGCTCCGCCTGTTACAACGTGATCAGTGTCCTGCACGTGAACGCCCTTGCCATTTCCTTGGCACAAAAATTCGGTTCATGTTACCGGGCGTGCACATAAATCGCGGATAACAAGTCGTAAACGCACCTACATTTTACTGTACGGCCGTGGCATTTTATCACCACATGGAACAGGTATGTACTGATGCAGACGTTCTTGAAAACCGTGTAGTAGATACTATGTCAGCTTTACTGTTTACTCTAGTTCCCCCAGCATGCCTCGCACCTTTCAATAATGTGTCGTAGGATGCGATAAGGGCATCATTTCTGTCTGGCCACCTACGTGACTTCATGTGGCATCTAGGGGGGCAAGTGCTTCCAACTTGTGACAGGCTAGAGTGGTGGGGCATTGTCCCATCTTTGCTGTGTCCGAGTTGCCCCCTTCAAGAATCCAATAAACATGTGCTGCTGCAATGCGTCGTTGCCAGGATATTTTGGAGGGCCGTGCATACTGGTTTCCGTGGCCTTGGAGTTAACCGCTTTGTTACATCTGGTCGCTGCTCAAGCGGCCACGTCGCACGGCTTTTAATTGCTGCGGGAGTATTTTGGCTATGGCGTAACCGGTGCGAGGCAGTTGCCGCGGGACGTCGTCGCCGCGCTCTGTTTCCACTTCTGGGGAGGCTCTACTCTGAGCTACTGTCGTTTCTGTCGGCGGAGTTGTTCTTCCTTGGAGAAGAAGAGTTCCTTCGACAGTGGTCATGCCGTTTCGTGTCGGTGGCTGATGGACGCGTACGGCTTAATTTTCGACCAGCCTCGTTCTTGTAGCCAGACCATCAGAAGTGTTCGCTTAATGTGCACAGAATGTAGGTGCTTGCGACTTCTGTGTGTGCGTGATCTCGTATACCTGATCATTTTTGTATATACCCATCTCATAGCAACACTTCAAAATTGTGCAAAATGTCTCTGTCGCATCATCATTGTACAGAACCATTTTCTCACACTGTGTATATCAACATCATTTTATATAATGTGACATTTCATGTGTAACTGTTTGCTGCGTGGGTCTATGTGGTTATGTGTTAGTGAGTGAGGACTCGGACACTTCTTTGAAAACGTACAGTGTATACAGTGCTTCGCACTTTGTATATGTGATCGTCCTGGTGGAATTGTGATGTAATTGTGACTCATTGTTCGTATCGTCTCTTGTTGAATAAACTTTTTCTAAACACATATTTAATAATATAAAAGGCTATCTGCCACCTCAGTTGCACCGATTGTATACGCAAACCTCGCATGATCGCGTCGCAACAGTCGCAACAACGGCCCTTTTAGTGCCAGATTTCAACGTCGGAAAAGGGACGAGAAGATCGAGACGGACGAGAAAGAATGGCTCTGATGGCACATCGATGGGGTGAAGGCGTCCAGCGGGCAGCACAAGTTTTTCGCGGCGCTGATAGAGCGCACATGCTCGAAGGCAGCTGTGCACAAAGCGGTACAGACCTGGTGAGTAGAAACGGCGCTGTACGCGGTCGTAAGCACGCGAAAGGCCAAGGCAGCCTGCAGTAGGGGCATCATGCAACTGCTCAAGAACCGATGTCCGGAAATGGCGCGATGCAACGAGTAAAAATTCTAGTCCTTCAGGGAGTAAACTGCGACGGTAGAGAACGGCGTCGTGGAGCCCGGACATGTGCAGCGTAGGCTCCGAATGTCCAGAATTGAGACGATCGATGAGAACACGTAAGCAGTCATCACGCCGTTGTTCAGTGCGAATGTCCTGCAGATCAGAAATGGCCAGGACACAAGAGTCGGTGTCATGCGCATCATATTCAGGACGGTTGACAGGATGACGGGAGAGACAGTCGGCGTTCTTGTGCAAACGGCCTGACTTGTATAAAAAAGCGAATGATTATTCTTCGAGCCGTAGCGCCCATCTACCCAATCGTACATTGTGCATTGGGGTCTTTAAGTGAGAAGTTATTCAGCTCACTGGGGCGGGAAGAAAGTGTTGTAGGTGCCGTGGCTTCAAGTTGTCGCCGCCGTATTCGCGTCAGGTCATGTGATGATGATGGTCGCTGTACTCCTAGCCTGACGTCACAAGAGAATGTCACAGCTATGTTCGGCAGACGTGCGAACGGTAGTGCAATGAAGCAGCTCTGGGCCTGATCAAGACATTGACACTCTTTTATGATGTCCTGTACTGTTTCAGAATTTTTTCACGTGAGCAGGTTGAAAGCATCATCAGCGATCCCCTTCAGTGGATGCCAACCTTGTCTGACTCAGCCATATCGCTGTCGGCCTTACGGCACAGCGCCAGCACTGGATGTAAGAGACGTATGACTCTATGGACGTCTGGGCGCGGATCGCTCGTTCTTTCTTAGCGGTGCTCTTCCACCCGGAGGGATCGCCGAAAAAGTCCCTCAGCTTCTGTTTGCCCGTGTCCCAGTTGTTAAGCTCTTCCTAGTGGTTGTCATACCACACCTGCGCCGTGCCTTGTAGGAAGAATACCAAGTTAGCTGACATAATTCTCGCATCCCATTTGTTGAGGGCACTTACACGATCATACGTGGTGGTCCAGTCTTCCAAGTCTAAGTGGTTCCAGGATTCCTGGAACCTTCCTGGATCGCGCGGCTGAGGCAGCACAACCATCGGGGTTGTAGGCGCTGATGTGGGCCGCGCCACGTCGGGTCTAGTCCCGTCCGAGGTGGCGACCACTGCGGAGCTCCGTTGTTGTTTCTCGTGGCTATCCCGGATCTCTCACCAATTTGTTACGTTGCACAAGTCACATATAAAGATGTATCTACAATATTTACAAGATACACAGCGAAGCATAAACAAGATGGCTGTCGAGACCGATTTCGCCTCTACCCGTCAAATCATCTTCTTCTGACTGGCGCCACTCTTGGTTGCGCCGTAACGCTGTTGTAGCCCATCTTGTACAAGTATTCACCACCGATTCACTTACGCTACTAGTATTAAAGCGCAAGACTTGGAGCCGCTAAACAATTTTCAAATTTCAGTGTACAATTAGTTTAATCGCTCGTGCTGTTGAAAAAGTATACTGTGGACTCTACCGGAATACAGTCAGCGGTTTTTGCACCTCTTCCACAAGCTACGTAGGAATCGTATTCACCTGAAAATTTTTCATGTCACGGCGTGTCCTTAAGACGCGGGATCTAGCTTCGAAATATAGGGTGCTGCCCTTTGAATCACAGTAAATATTCTTCCACTTCATTTCTCTTTTTATTGCTACCTGTAGTTCCATTGCTATATGCATAGTCTGTTCTTCGTTTCAACTATTCTGTATGCGGTTTCTGCACTGTCTTACTTTAGGTTGAAAGCAATTTTCTCTGCTGCGGTGAACCCCGCTAATGAAAATTCTTAGTTTCCTGTTTCTTTATTTTTCCTCCATTCTGAATTCCCATATTTTTCTACACGAGTACATATTTATGAAACTTAGCCGGTTGTCTATTTTCGTTCATAGAGCTTAGTTGTCTTTTGAAGCAGATTTCAATCTTGGCTTCCGGCTTTTCATAGGACACTCAGTGAATGTATTCTTTCTTTTTTTTAATGCGCCTTCAGTGTCTCCCATTATTCTCGCGTCCGACTTCATTTCAGATTGGAACATGGCACAGTGTTAGCAAGCAGAAGGCGTGGAACCACTACCTCTTTAAGGCCCCTCACTACTTCGTAATGTTATACACTCATAAATCTGTGTTTGTTAGGGCGGCGTTGCTCTTGGCTGTCGTTGCTTCCTCGTGTTTTTCTATCAAGCTATTTACTCACTTTTATCCAAGTGTACTGTTACATCCTTTGTCTGGGCTACCGTTAATATCGCATTTTTCTGTATTGTGATTGGTTTATGAGCCGTACAATTACACAACACGAATCCCACTTCCTTTACACTAAACACATCTTTGTCCTTACCTTGTCATATACCTGCAAGCTGAATACTTTCTCACTGTCCGGTTATAAAGCAGTGTCATTCTCTTACATAAAGCCCGGAAAGTGGTTCTCCATCGCTGCCCCTTCTCACTTACAAGCGCTCACAAAAAATTATCACCCAATTTACTTATACCGAATACAGCGTTTCCGTGTTTATCATCAGTATCATAAAGAGTAGTACGAGTGCGGACAACTCGACGGTCACCTGCAGCGGCGGCCATTCTGGATAAACAATCTTGTGCCCTTAGTTCGTCTCTCCAAATTTATTTGAATTGTGCTATCCCGGCAAGGTTTTTTTAGTAACTGTACAGCCCCTTTGGCGGGAACTTCCTATCTGAGGGTGCACTAGTATCGCATGGTTAGCAGCAAGATGTTAAAGACGGCTTGTAGAAATAGATTGGTCCGGACTAAGCCAAGTCAAGATGAAGAAAACAAGGCAAAAAAAAATGAAATTCGTTGAAAAAGCTGTCCAGACGTTAAAGTTTGCGTTAACCATTGTAACTATGTTTACAGTGAATCTGATAGTGGGACTCAAAGTGCTCTAAAGCACACAATTTTTCACGGCGCCCAGGAGATCTAAATGTTACGCTGAGTTTAAGTTCGTAGGGAATAAATATAATATAACAAATGATTTGGTAAAGAAACAGCTAAAGCCGTGTGCATAAATCCAGCCTTTACTAAACCCCACGCCCTGTACGCTTTTTTACATGGTACGGTCATTGCGAGAAACCCTTACTGAATCAAGCGTGTAGCTTTTGTAATACAGGTAGTGCAAAACCTGTTGTTAAGTGTGTCTGCATTTAATAAAGAAAGGGGAGATCACAACAGCACCAATAAGATAGGAAAAGGCAATGCTCGATCTAGCATGTCCGACGCATGCTAACAAATACACTAATCACAATCTGACTATATGTTTTTTACCCCCTATGCTTACCTAAAACAAACACAGTTAAGATACTTGAGACTATTCCATAGTGGTGCAAACTTCGGGTCCTTTGTGTTTCATTCTCCCACATTGCGAAAGGAAGTTGCCACGAAGAACTCGCTTTCCCACAGAACACAGACACAGACGTAGGAATGAATAAACCGTTAGGGCATTCAGTGGACTACGTGGTTACCAGTGACAAATGCGTCTTTCTTTGGTAACTGCAACTACATGTGCACACTTGTTCAGAGCTGTCAGCATGGCGGAAATGCAGTAACAATTCAAGACCTGCTAGCGCGCTGCCCCGCGTTGCTTTGTTGTCCAACCACGAGTCATTGGAATGCTGTAGAGAATGCGTATTGTTTTCCTGCTCCATTGCAGTGAAAGAGGCATAGAGAGTGAATGAAGGGCAGCCAGAAGAGAGAACCCCTATTCCCGAGCGAATGCTCTATTTTTCAATGTTATTTAGTAGCAGCACTGCTTCAAGTGACTCCTAAATAATCATTTTTGAAGGTGCCACGTAGACATTATAATTTTACGGCAGACAAAGAATAAATCCATTGTACTGCGCTCTTAGAAAGTTTCATGTGTTTGGCTAAGGTAAATTCTGTTCATATTAATAGCTTATTTCGCATTATTTCTTAATTCGTCAGTGTTGCAATGACGTGGATATTAAACAAAAGGGCAGCTGCTCTTCAACGTGAGTATACACGAAAATGTAATCTCAGTATGTAAATTACTGACCAGATTCACACCGTTTTTTTTTTGTTCATTCGGTGTGAATTTCACGTTGTTTTATTTTTTCTAAGCAGGAGCAGCCATAGTCTGGCGTTCCAATTCGACACAATGCCTGTATGGCCAAGTAAACGCAAACATATGTTCTGGCGTTCACTGCGACGCCCTTCACAGCAAACAATGCGGGAAACTACCTAATATTGTCCTTTCTTGTGCTCTCTGAGTGTTCACCATTCTACTCTTGCAGAAACAGCACCTCGACTGTTTTGTTTTTCGAACTTTTGCTACATTTGTCATTTATTTTAAATACTAACGAATTTTTGAGAGCGAGAACTTCCAATATTGTTTTCGGCCCAGATTTTCTTTCTGTCTATACTTAAGTTGTTTTACTGTGGGTGTTTTTTTTTTTTTTTTGTACAAATGAAAACCCAAGCGAGCAGGAAAAGAAATATTATGGGAATGGCGTTACTATAGCCAGTCAAAAAGACGTTATAAGAAATAAGATGTTCAGCGCTTTGTAACATCGATACCTTCGGGTATTCGCATTACATGAGGCATGCAAATAGATGTTCTATATCTGCTAGCGGTTCACTATGCTAATGCGTAGGCACAGACACCCAATGCTGTAAGCTTAAGAATCTGTGTCTAGGTACAAATTCTAAAGAAGGAAAACGCTGTAAAGTATTAGTATAAAGAATTGCTGTCATCAAATTCGACAAGGATATATCACAGGTCTCCGAGATGCACTTCAATCCTGCGAACAGCTCCCTCACTACAACAACGAAAGGCCTATGTTCTTCATTGCATTCCCGGGACGAAATAATAGCAGCTGTCTGCCGCATTTAAAATCACGTTCTTGCTTTTCTACAGTAAACTACGCCTGCGGGAATAATTGTAAATGTGCACCAAAGTCAGCTGTAGCTTTTCAACAGACATTGGTTTCTACTTACATCCAGATGTCGTATTTTAATAAGCCTTATCATGTATGATGCCTTGGACATACGTAAAATCTAATCACCGTGCAAATCCTGTGCCTCATAGAAATTGGTGAACGCGCACACGTATGACGTAATAGTTCTGCGGAAACCCGCAAGGTGGAGAGTAGTAGTTAGTAAAGAGAAAATGAGACATCCACCCAAAGGTAACTAAGTGCCTCAAAGCAAACATGTACGGGTTCCTCGAAAGAAAATTGTTGCAGTTGAAGAAAAATCCGTCTTGGTACGGGACTCGAACCAGGGACCACCGCCTTTCCGGGGCAGCCGCTCTACCATATGCGCTTAACCAGGCGGCTGGCAGATGGCAGGCGAATTCGAATTTATCAACAACTCAAAAGCAAAGGCAAGAGTTTGACGTAATGGTTCTGCGGAAACGCGCCAGGTGGAGAGAAGAAATTAATGAAGGGAAAATGAGTCATCCACCCAAACGTAACTACGTGCTACAAAGGAAACCCAAGGGGTTCCTCTACGTATAGGCATAAGTATGCTTCGCTCAGCGCCAATGTCAGATGTTGTCATTTTTTGGCAGTATTAGCGAAGGCATTCCTAAACATATGTTTGGGCATGTTCGGACACGTTCGAAACCCTTTGCCTTGAGCAATTCTCAGTATTATTCTCAGTAGTATTCGACATAAACCGGGTGGACGGCCCCTTGTACCCTGATGCTCTCGCAGAGGCCCCCAAATCCTATGCTGAAATTACTAACTTCTAGAAGGAGACTAGACGCGTGTACCCACCTCCCCACTTCGACCTCGACCGAGCGCAAGCTTCGATGCTTCGCAGACTGCAGACCGGTTCCGTTCTCAGTCATTCGAGGCTTTATTGAATCACTTGCGGGGATTACGAACCTGTCTGTACTAAGTGCGACCATGAAGTGTTCGCCACTCGGGCACACATTCTCTGGGGATGCGAGGGTAACCCTCTCCCACACTCATTACTGCCAGGAGGCTTGGAACGAGGAGGCTTGGAACCAGCTGCTGACAAGGGCAGGCAAGAAAACACAACTGGCACTCGTCTCGTGGGCCCAAGACGTCGCCCCCACCTGGGAGTCACACTAGGCCTACCTGCCCTAACTTCCAACCCTACAGTGGCAAATAAAGTTGTTTCTCTCTCTCCGCTTGGTAAATAACCCCGGAGAGAAAGAAACGCATCGACCTTTAGAGGTATCGCGGAAGGGGGCAGGTCTTTCTATTTCTGTGAGTTCCAACCTAAACACTGGACTGCTGCACCCCTTGTTCGCTCATTCCGCCTTCATCGTAGTCTCATAAACACATGGTACCCGATGTTGTGCGCGCACATGCGTAAATAGAGCGTAGTTCGTTCCGGCTTATTGTTCCCGCATAAGGGCGCATTTGCCTGGAGCAACTTGTACCGATCGGCGTATGCAAACATTTACAAGTGAAACTCGCAAAAGCCCTTTTGAAGCGAAATTCGTAGCCTGTAGTTAATCACGACTTTTCGTTCCCGCGTGCACAGTGCTCACGCCGAAATGTGGGCCGATCCCGGAGAGAGAGTGCAAAGAAGCAAGAATCGCACAATATGCCGCCAAGCGGCATCACATGACGTTATCAGGTAGCATCATCACTTGATGAAGACGTCATCGCGTGAAGGAACGTTTGACGTGATGACGTCACCAGATTACTTCATCAGGCGATATCGACACGTGGCGATGCCATTATTCTCGTAAGTTAGAATTACAATACCAAGCTACCATCCCTTTTGCTTGTGTATAAGTCGTATTTTACGAATGTCTTGACGCAATTTACTTCGAGAAATTCAGTTCAGTAGCGCTCTCGCGCTTGGCCATTACTTGGAGTCCCTCCCTACGCGAATCGCTATGGCGCGCAAATTGTTTATGTGTGTGTGTGTGTGGGGGGGGGGGGGGGGGGTGTAGAGGAAGAAACTTGAACAAGAACTACAGGAAAGTGGCCAGAAATAAATGCGTTGCATCACTGCATTCCACTCACCGAGAAATGTACTGTTATGCTGTTAAGCTCTATGAGCATAGAAGGTATTGTAGTGCGCCTCATTCAACTGATTTTTCTAGAATTGTAATAAAAAATGGTTTATAAAAAATAAAACAAAATAAAATAAAAATAAAAAATAAAAACAGCTCCGTAATTTTTTTTCCTAGGATGGTTTGTGCACTTTCTATTACGCACGCGATTGCTCTTTTTCTTTCTTTAACATACATGGGCCTGAGTAACTACTTTTCACCAGATCTTATTTCCCTAGTACGTGCATTTATCACGCGTACATTGTTATGCTTAACTGTGAATGTTTCTCGCCCAGTAACCATTGTTGTCGATTTGTGCCTGCCGCTATCAATTGGCTATGAGTGCGACTCATTTTATTCACCCAATAGGTATTTAGGTACATGACCCGACGTTTTAGCTCCGACTTGTGCTTTACCGTCAATACAATGTCACAATACATGAAAAGAACCTTCTCTCTTTTCCTCCCTCTTTAGTATTTCCATCTTCTTCACTGCATTCTCCTGTGTATGGTAGCGAACAGATGCTTTTTTTTGGTTAACCTTCCTATCATCTGTTCCTTATGTTCTCTGTCCACGAAGAGGAAAGAGGAATTCACAGCTCAAAACAAACAGACAGAGAGCGGATAAGCCAGGACTGGCTATTCGTCCTTTTTCCGAAACAGTCTTGAATCATTCCATTTCTTAATTATGACTTGTGAACCAGCTCAAGTCAACATTCAGCCGGAGTAAGGAGGTGGCATTGTAGAAAAACAACACAGCTCTATACGCATTTCTGGTGTGTCTGAAACTGCCTTTCCATCGCACGGTCCCTTACTGCAATTCCATCATTCTATCAACACTCGGCTTCAATATATGCCCCAGATCTCCGTGTTCAATCAATCAGCCAACCAATATTTCATTTCTTACTGAGATGTAGCAAAGAGTGCAGTCGAAAAGAATCCCCGCCTAGCCATGTTCACATAGGACAAAATCACAGTGGCCGTTGTATAATAGGCCCAGTTTTACAGGTTGAGGCGAAATATATAACACTATAAATGGAATTACGTGCATTAACGAAAAATTTCTTCAATATGGAAATTACAAATATGTTGCTTAACTCCTTGAAAGTAACATTATTACGGTCAAAAATAGTTTCCCCCCCCCGATATTTTTTTAAGAGTACTGGTAGAATATGACTTAGCAACTTTTAAAAGATGTATAGCAAAGACTCTTCGGTTCCAGAAGGCAACGTCCATGCCCTTATCAAATCCCTTCAAAAGGGGTCTATCTTATGAACAATCCTTTGACAACGTGTAACAATGTGGAGAGAATATTCCTTTAGTGTAGTTTCCTTTCACAAGCTTCTATGGTTTATTATTTATCAGACGCAGAATCTAGCTGTGCAAACACGCAGTAATCTGCGTTTTCACTGTTTTCTGTAGCGTTCGAGTGCTTGCAATGCAAGCTATAGATCTCCGGGAAGAATGTGCGAGAAGGCTCGTCCAACTGCCTCACCGCATGCGCATTAAGCTGCCATAACAGTTTCCTGCTATACCGTTTGTTTAATTTATGAATTAGAATTTCCGGAATCTAAAGGCACAGTTTCTTCACCGTGAAGAACTCATCGTTTAAGTCTATCATTAACAAAATGAAATATTTGTTTCAAGATGATCGTAGAAATTTTACTACCTGATTCGGAAGAAAAAGAATTAGCAACGGCAGACTCACTGTAAAGAGGAAGCATAGATATTTGTATGAAAAAAAATGGGACAGGAACAAAGGTAATATACTTAAATTCTAGACGAATGCCTCCCCTTCTTTCTCAAAGCAATAAGGCTATAGAGAGTGCTGCTGCATGTTGTGCTTTTAGCACAGCTGTCCCACTGGCACCTCAATAGATGTTTACGACAGGTTGCGTTGTCTAAGTGGCGCAGAACCTAGTGTGGGATAAAATCTGTGCAAAGATTCGTTAACGCGTGTTTAGTTCCTTAGAATGTGGAGCGTTTTAGTGGAATGAAGCATAGCCCGCACTGGCTTTTGCTCTTTCACCGGTGGGTACAGCATGTGAAGAATTCAGGGAGACACGTCAGAAAGTTACGTGTATGGCTTCAAAACTCGATACCTAAAAAAAAAAAAAAATAAAGAGAGAAAGAAAGAAAGAAAGAGAGAAAGAAAGAAAGAAAGAAAGAAAGAAAGAAAGAAAGAAAGAAAGAAAGAAAGAAAGAAAGAAAGAAAGAAAGAAAGAAAGAAAGAATGGTACGCTAAGCTGCAGCTCAAAGGCGATCGTAAGTAACCTTCTTTCTGACGCTTGGCATGGAATCTGGGTAACAAGCATGTGAGTGGGCAAAGCGTATATGCTCCTCGTTCTCGACGTGTACGCGATGCTGACGTAAATGGTGCGATTTGGAAGGCTGAAGAAAGAAGAATATAAACAGAAGTTCTATATATATTTCGTAGATTAAACGCATTAAGGTTACTTATTCTGTTCGTTGGTACAAACCTTCGCTTCAAGAAAGAGTAGATTCCGTTTCTTTTTCACTCCTGCATGATCTCAGAAGTGTTTTACAATTGCTTGATCGGCAACCCTGTCCAGGCTTACACGACAACAATGCCTCCATAAGCGCTCACTGTATAAATGCCCTTGAAAAATCAACCACAGGTCCGCCACGTTCGCACTCTCCGAACAAAGCGCAGACATTACCGTGATGCGAGCGTCTAGACGGGCAGGTGCCGTAGTTGTAATCAGTGCGTGCTACGTCAACGTATATTCCCTAATTCCGCCAATTTCCATTAGTTTCACCTCCTGTAAACAAGGAGTTTGTTTCGTTCTACTCCAAAGATGACGCCAGAGCGTCTGATGCGGTTGTGACTATGAAAACTTTCGGCTGCACATCGTATGCCGCCTTAGGTCGCTCATACGGAGCCGTCCATTTGTTTCATGGACAACCGACCACACCTACTGGATATGAAGGCCTTTCTATATGCAGCAATGGTGATCGACTGCACACAGGGCGACAGATGTTCAGACTACAGCTAGGTTATGCTTCAAAAAATGCCCTGTGATGCTAGCACGACTGGATCGTGCCGTTTAAGCCACCGCACAGAGCCACTTAATTGTGCAGAATCTCTGGTTCACAAGGTGTTCGTCTCTTCATGGGTTTCCGCGAAAAAAAAAAGAATTATCGATGCGCTTTCAATGGCACGCGCGCTTATAACGTTTGAAAAGATTCATCTTCTTTCGCCATGTGCCCTATTCACTTCTGAGTTAGCCAGGCTGTATGGAGCATCTATCTGTGACTTTACTGAACATAAAACCACCTTGAGAGAGGTGCACTGTTGCAATACTATTTTTAGTGGGCGCTATTGTGTTAACTGTGTTACCATGGTAAAGTTGATGGAGTAACAGTGCTGAACCTATATCGTAACTTCATTGCCCCATTCCCAGACACAGGATCGCACTTCTACCATTACTGCAAATATATGCGGCCCTATTATCTGAATTATTGTAGCTAACTTGAAGCTATGCTAGAAAAGATAGTTGAATGAATGTTATACCTTACACTGTGCGAATCTGTAAAATCTAACTACATAGGGAGAAAGTAGAAATCAAACAAGGAAAAGTTCGTATTAAAGCTGTTACAATTGTGTTCGCGCTTGCAGTTATCTTACAAGACACGGACATAACGCAAGAAATCAAAGCGTTGGAAACACGATATGCTCTTTGTAACAAACCATCGCAGCCACTTCGACAAATAAAGAAAGTTATTGTAAAAGAAAGTGGCTACTTAGATACCTGGCTTCCCAAGGGAAAATGGGAGTAAATGGCTCTCGGTATTTCAGCAGCTGAGGGAGAATAAAAAGTAATACTTTACGAGCTGTTTGCAACAAATGTTGCGTATGCTCATCGCGCCGCTCACATAGCATACACATTTATGCTCGTTACTGCCGATGAACTATATCCATTATAATTTCCGTTGTCAGATCTCAGCAAACGTGCTTTTTCACCTCTATAGACTTCTTCATCCACAGCGCGTGTGTTAAAGGTGCCCCTCATGATTTGAGCGTTCTTCTCACTGTCACTCTTTGCAGCGCCTTGTCTTCGACGTCGTGGCACAGTATGAAAATAGGTGTAGCATTGAAGATATTTCTCCATCTTTTTTATTATTTTCACTCCGTGCACGGCACCAGAATTAGTATAAACTGCATGACTTCTGCATTCCTACACCAATTATTCGCGTTGGTTTTGAGCAGCTTTGCCTCAAATTTCTACAAAAGTAAGGGAAGAAATTCTTGGTCTGTCAAGGTACCAACCTGTCATTGTTTCTTTATGTCAACTCCATCACAGCATCGTTTTTAAAACGCGCTTGGTAGTATGCAATAAATCTTAGCCTGCATGAGTTGAATCTTCAACTACGCAGCCATATTATCTGCTACATGGACGGATGGGTGGATAGATGGATGAATGGACGGGCAGGCGGACGGACGGTTGCATGCACGCTTTGAGCGTCCCCTTAGAACGGGGCGGTGGGTAGCGCCACCAAGCTCCTGTTATTATATTGCCTACTGTCCAATCTATGCTAAAAAAAGAACAGGAAAAAAAGCCACCATGAATTTCTCTAACCAACGTTTCCGAGCCCCTATTCTGAACTTTGTTTTTGTTCGCCTCCGTTGCTTGTCGTTTCCCTATTTTCACCGATCTTCCAATCGCCTCTTACTAATCTCTATTGCGGACATTTCAACATTCCCCCGGCTCTCGCTGAACCGAGGGTCTTCAAGGAGCCCAGTGGTGCCTAAATCGACCGCTGGGCAGATATCTTCACATACTAATAAAACATGCTCCGTCATTTTCTTAGCTTTACCGCAGGAAGCGCACGCTTCTTCATCCTTCTTATATCTCGCTTCATAAATGCCTATTCTGAGGCATCCTGATCTCGCTTCAAAAAGTAATGAGCTTCCCTTTGAGTTATCATAAATTGTTTCTTTCCTGATTTCGTTCTTTGCTCTTACGTAGTTTCTCATGGCAGCTTTCTTTTCCATTGCCTGCACCCATGAGATTATCTCAGCCCCTTTGACGTTTCGCTTCACGTTCCTTGTTACTGTGTTGCCCACCATACAGGCCGCTTACTTGCTGGTAAGCTTCCTAGTTCTTTTCCTCCACTGTAAATCAATGTTTTCCCATAATGTTACGTCTTTTTCCACACAAGTGGCCCCTGGCTGTTCAAAGCGGACATCCTTTATTGGAACACACAGCGTTGGTCACATGAAGGCATGACTCTAAGGAGACACTACTAACGCTTGATCAAAACTTTCCACGAGCACATGTTCTATTTTCTTCTCATTTAGCACGACGTAGCTCAATCTCGCCTCAGATTACTTATTGTAGTTCATGCCGCAGTAATAAGCGCCTTTGTGGTCGATAAGCGGTGTGCTTCAAGGGCTGAGAGCATGCCCAGCTAAGGTCGGCTGCGCCATGGTACTCCAATCTTTGTTTCTTTTTTTTATATTGTTGCTTCTCGTCTAACTGTCTATAAGAAGAGTAGCCATGCGTGCGACAGTGAGTCTCTATAAGCTATGTAATGCACGGAGGCAATGCTGGTGGTGTACTGTGCTACAATGTCGGTACTGCGGCGCGAGCGGCAAGATATTTCCCGGAGGACTTGCGCTTTTACTTGGGATCATTTCTTTCTGTGGCATCTACCGTCCTTGTTTTATTGGAGAAACCCGCCATTCCGTAAACACTCAGAGCCACCAGATGGAAAACAAAAACAGAGTTCTTGTCACCGTATATATACGTAATATACGTTCTGAATCGGTTTGACGGCGTATCTGTATACGCATAATTTTTTGTTTCATTCGCTGTATACTTGTAGACTGAAATTTTTAGAATAAAAGCGTAGTCACAATGCACGTAGCACTTGCAAAGAATGCCGTAGCATTCTATATAAAGATGTGCTGCATCACTACCGAGTGCTACGTACTGCGATGCGCGTTGATCAGCAGCGTTGATATATAAGCAGCCTTTGTGGCAGCGGGAATGGTTCAGTCAGTGTGAACGCAGAAACGTCCAGCTTAAGTTAGGAGGCGAAGACGCTGTGCTCCGCTTTTTTTCGTCATGTGAGTTTCCAGTGATTAAACATTCCTGCTTTGCATGCAAATAACTTTGGCTTCCGTCTAGCCTAAAATGGTGCGCGGATACCAGAAAGTTCGTATTTTCAGGAGAGGTACCCAACGTGGTTTGACTACCTGTCTATGTCGGTATTACTGAACCTTGCCTTTACAAGTTTTTTCGCAAAAAATGAACAACGACGAGCACCAAAGAAAAAAAACTTCACTCCCGCGCTTCCCTATATGGCTCGAGCAAAAGACTGGCACGACATTAGAAAGTGTGGCAGTTTTGGTGATAGCATTTGCCGACGCTTTACGTTGTTGCAGGGGGCAGCACCGCGGCTACAGAACCAGCGACTCCGATTTGTAAAGACTACGATAAGCTACAGTCAGTAGCACACGTCTTGGACAAGCTGGAAACGCATGTGCATGACAGCTGTCAGGACGTAGGAGCAGCACATGCTAAATCGGCGTATTACTTGATTGCCTTTCATGGATATGCAGCATGCTGCAGTCGTTGCAGCCCTGCTCGGATTTCAAGCAAAATTTGAGGGTTCAGTATCTGTCACCAGGTGCCAAAGGCGCAGTATTCAGGAGTTTGATGTGCGCATTCAACAGCACAACAAAAGCTTGCTTGAGTATGTGCAAGCCACGTAGAAACTTCGCCGTAGATACAGCCCAAAAATGTCAGAATTAGAGTAGGCGAGCCAGGTTAATAACGCAAAGCTGTCCATGGTCTCACTCATTTGCGAACATCCGACAATACCTCAGTATAAATGAGGTCGCATCTAATGCCCTCATTAGTCAGGAAAGCTTAATTGATAGAGCAGCATTAGGTATGAATCACTACCACATAGCCACTTCCTGAAGCCCAGCTATTGCGAAGGAAGACGGATGTAGATAGAAGACTTACATGAGCAAATTATTTCTTCCAAGAAGTCTTTATTGAGTTTAAGAGATTTCCACGTTAAATTTGGATGTATTTTGTTTCTGCCTTTTTGTTTTGCACTTTTCAAACAATCTTTTCTAACGCTTACGGTTATTGTTTACTTTGCCCTTCCTTTTATTAGAACAAGTGGTGTACTTTCTTGACATTTCTGTATAATTGATGTGATTCTTATCCAATCCGAAGTAGTGGCCTCGCATCAATCTGACTGCTATCACCAAGAAATTGCCTAATTAACGCATCTCCACTACATCAAAGACATATTGTGTACATTAACCATCCTATATATTGACAGCCCATTCAAGATCTTTGAAGGTATTGAATTTAAAATTTGTCAGTAGGCAAGAATGGTGCTTAAATTTGGGTGCCTAACAAGTATGTCCGCGAACGGATAGCAATTGTGTCGTGAATAAAAAAGGGCTTCCATGAGCCTAAAATATTTACCAATTCCTTCTTTCGCACGTCTTTTCAGTTTGTTAACATATGTTTACCTCTTACAGAAGAATCCTAACGCTTGCACAAGCTCCCACTAAAAGAAAAAAAGAAAAAACTGAAAAAGCCCGGCTTTCTGCTCAAGAAAGGTAAGCTCGGCACTGAATCACTGTTCTTAATACTTAGTACTCATTCTTTTCTTTCCACATGTTGTGTCATGGACACTGAATTATCCTCTTGAGATAACAAGAACAAAATGTCTCTGACGTGTATTGCCAATTAGCCGTGTCTTTCGACAGCGAAATTCGCATGATGTCCATCGCTAAATCGAGTTATTACATATGGTTCGTTATCGTAGTCCGAAGGCTGTAGAAACAGTGTGGAATATGGTATTTGTACGTAAACAAAACTGAAAGCGCTTACATTTATAGACAAATTTATATTACCTTATTTCACTATGACCTTGTCATTACATTGAACTTTGTTACTGTGCTCCGAGTGGACGATGTTAGTTCCCAGGTTCTCTGACGGCATTGGGTCAGTGATTGTATTTGGCCCGCTGGCGGGCATTGCCTTACCAACTTGTGCAGTGAGGCATAATGAAGGACCTCAGCAAAAACAATGACGCAGGAAAAATCGAACAAACCTTGTTTGCTGGATGGCCGACAGATCGTCGCTGATGAGGAGAAATGCGTTGAAGTCCTGGCACAACACCAACCTTGGAGAAGATGAGCCATCAAGTCATATAAACCGACAAAAGGAATACAGTTACCCCGCCATCGACTTGCTACCCTTCCTGTGATGAGAAATAATAACAGGTTCCACAGACCCTTGCCGCAGAGTCAGGTGGCCACTATCTTAGGTGCGAGATGCGTAGGAAGGCGACGCTCGCAAAATAACAGGCTTCTCTGACGAGAATCAGTCGATAATCAATGAGGCTGTATATCCCCCTGTTTCGCACGGAGAGGATGCCCTCAGGATTCAAGTGAAGGTGTTGAACAACAATGACCAGAGAATAATATTTGTTACTGACTGACTTGTTTCCGTTCTTGTCTCTAAAGCAGGTGGCCCAGCAAGAACGGTGCTTCTTGCGCTTCATTTTAACATATGTTACACTGAAATATGCGAAATGGGAAGAAGGAGAGCGCTGGATCTGATATCGTTTATGCATTACCGAAACTGTTACGATGGAGACGTCCAATAGTCGAGCATTTTTTAGGTAAGGACAGAGAAAAGCGTATTTCGGGTGGCAAGGAGTGAACAAGAAAAACTTGTTAGTAGGGGAGATAAAAGACAACGCTGGGGATTAACGTCCCCAATCTGCACAGTGGGCTGTCAGATGTGCCGTAGTGGAGGCATGCAGAATAATTTCGGCCAACGGGAGATCCATAATCGTGCATACAAAACACGGTACATAAGAGTTTTTGCGTTTTGGCTCCTAACAGAATGCAGCCGCCATGCCCGGAAGTTTAACGCACGACCTCTTACTCAGCAGTGGAACAACCGAGTCACTCAGCAACCGCGGCGGGTGTTTTCGTAGCCATCCTGTCTTTATCTGCCTAACTCGCCGTGACGTGAGAAATGCCGCAGTGGTAAATGCAGACATACAGTAGGTTGCACTGGGGTGTAGACCCTCGTGCCTCCTGCCAAAACATAGCGGGCCTTGCACGCAAGATCAACGGAAGCCAGACAAAGAAAATACAGACGCTTCCTTTCCCGCAGACAGAACATGAGTTACTCGGGTCATTCGCAGCTTCTCACATGCTCTGTCTAAACAAAGGAGGCCGGGGGAACAAAAACAACGGAGATATCGAATCTCGCGCGAAAAGCAAGGGAAGTCATCAAGAGTCACGCGCTAAGGAAGAAAGGCATTGATTATTTTCAAGGCCCATGATGGCGAACAAGTCACTAAGGCAGATCCCGCCTGCGGAAGCCATAGAGTTTGTTTGTTGCTGTGACCGCTGTCATGTCGATCTACGTGGGCGTTGGTGTGCACGCTTAGGTGCTCTCCGTGACAGAGGGGCCAGTCAACTATGTAGCTATACAACAACACCAGATATCCGAGTGCGAGATGTTCCGCCTCTTCAGATAGCGCGAAAAAAGTGAAAATGAGAGTCGGATGCTTTCTTTTTTTCAAAGGACATTTTCACAAATACAATTATTAGACAGGCTCAGCTATAGTGAAAGTTTACAGGACGAAAAAAAATGAAACTAGAAAGCATGTCGTCGGCACTTCTCTTGCTGACTCTATGATGGCTACCACACACATCCTAAGTTCTTGCACAAGGTGATGAGCTTTGCATATTGATCGCAGACATTCGTTGTTTTCTTAGCTACATACACGTTTGCTTTCCCTTGCACGCCAGACGCGTTAGCGCTGCTCACACTGGTTACTTTTTTTATTACACCAGAAGTTGCGATTGCGACTAGATGAGAAGGTGCAGTGAGCTGCAAAGCTAGCTAATCTACGCAGTGAACATGGATTAGGTACATGAATGTTGAGAAGATTCGCAGGTACGCGTGGCTCCTGTAATACCGTAAAGTAATTCGAACATGATTATGAGCACTACGTGCTCACTCGTGAAAGAGGTTATCATTTCACAGAACTTATATCATGCTTCATCTAATTTGAAACCATAACCTCACTGGTGTGAAGCGAAATGAGGATGCCAAAAGTTGGTGACACGTACGCCCCTAGCTTTTGAAAACTTGAACGAACTAGGATGGGAAAGTATCACATGAACTTATATGACGTAACCCCACAAGCTGACATTTTCTTATACAACGCATGCTATTGGATGCAGATGAGACCAAGGTTATGCAGTGGAAGCTGGCGGGACAGCTTCGAAGAACCAAGATTCATTTGGTCTGCGCACAGGTCATTGAACATGTTTAAGGTTCAGGGAAAACACAGGGAAGACGGGAGATGGAAAATCAAGACGATGAACAACACGAGAACAAGGTGAAAGCAGGAGCCGACGCTTCGACAAGTCGACTTGTCTTCTGCAAGGCGACATATGCTCTCCTCGCCACAGTATACATAGCTGGGGTTCTCCTAAGGGGAGAGGGTGTAAGGCGGCTCGGTGCGGCAACGAGTGAGGGCGCGTTAGCAGCGAGGGTGTCGAACTGAGAATAAAGGAGTGCTGTGCACAAGGCGAGGGACACGGCTGTCTGTCAATCACGTGTAAAAGCCTGTGTGTTAGCCGGCGTGTCAACGGCGTGCACTACAGCCCTCTATTACCTGTTTCGCTGGCGGTCGCGGGCTATCGTGTCTCTGAAAGAGATAATAGAAGGAGCGGCAGAAACCGCTGTTCGGGAGAAAAAAGAAAAGAGTTACTGAAATGGAATAAATAAATAAAAGGGCAAATCCCAAAGAAAAGAAAAACGAGAAGAAACGATAACAAACCAAACTAAGAATTGTTGCCTATAACTTGAAATTTAGCATTGCCAATATATTCTAAAGCTCCCTTTGAAACGTTTATGCCTATTGGTTGCAATGTCTCGAACTTATCGATAAGGTATGATTCTCTGCATTTTCTTTCTCGTTCAGAACGTAAATCTGACTAAGATGAAGAGCTTAAGTTGTGTACGCGCGATATCTGTTTAATCTGATGTTCATTGATTGCCCCGTTTCATCGATAGATTGTTTGTTACAGGAGGAACATTCAAGCATATAAATCACATCCGAACTTGTACAAGTCAAGTTAGATTTGACGTCGTCTGTATAACTATTTTTGGTGCTTTCAATCTTCTGTCACTTTGAAGGTGCCCGCAGGCATTGCAACTTGGGCGACAGCATACTTTCATTACGGGGGCATGATGTTGGCTGACATTTGCGTGCACTAACATGTGTTTAAAGTTCCTGTTGTGGCCATAGGTACACCTTGGTACATCAACAAGTACATCAAGAACTTATTCGGGCCTTTACTAGTGCTAGATAATTCGATAAGCCACAAAAATACTCCATGCAAGAACGCAACGCCCAAAGTCGACAAAACATGCGACAGGCGACAAGAGAGGGTCTTGAAAAAATGTGTTTATTTTTAATGAACATTGCAGCTGTAACGAATTTTGGGATGCCCCACTCTTGTGTAAAACCTTATCTGCGTGCGTGGAATGATTGTTGCTACGAAATGTCAAAGAATAGTGCTGAGCAGAGCTATTTGTTTCGTATTTTATGAGAACGAGCTGTTTAAAAAAGAAGTAGCACTCGTGATGCATCGCCACTTCTCCCCGTCACATTGCATAGCTTCTTTGTTTCGTGTGAACCAGGAACTCAAGGACCTCAAGGAATGCTCACGTGCCGCAAGGCCATACAGCGTTAGACATAATTACCGATGACATGATGACAATTGTTATGAACAACTTTCGAATCACTTTGTAGGTGATAAAAAACGTGAAGGTGTTTAAAAGACTTATGAATACGAATCAAATCAAATACTCAAATCCTCAAAATACGAATTCTTCATTATGTAAGCTGTCTGAAGTGCCGATTATTAGAGTTCATGATCTAACTGGTATGAAATCGTTGCAGTGTCCTCATACTGTCAGGCGCATAAACTTGTAATTAAAGCCCGCTGATTTCGTATGGACTTACGTAAGTCAATATTTTCCAGCGCAGATTTGGTCAATCAGATATCTGGAAGAAGTTGCTCGCATTGGCAGTGGATGGCTTCAAGCATTTTAACTTTCTCCGCGCTTAGGCGTCGCATGCCTCCACAAAGAAATTGTGCTTCTTTGAGCTGCATGAAGACCTTCAAATGCTACATGGCCTATGCGGGCTTCTTTCAACCAGCCACACGTTGCACGCTTTTTAGTCGCATGCAGTGAGTGGTTTTTTTCTCTGCAGTGCTCTACATGGTGGACGTCGACGAGAAGTCACCTAAGTGCAGGCAGTCGCGCAAGGAAAAATAAAAGAGCGATAAGTTGGCCGCTCGAGGTCAAATCTTCTATACGGCACCTGACGTTTGACAGGCTAATGGCCGCCGGAATTGGTGGATCACGTAGGAAGGCTGAAAGGTAGGACTTTTCTCGACAGCGACTTTAGGCGGGAGAGATAAGAGGGACGCCACGCCTGACGCGGCAATAGCTTCACATGGAGAAAATACAGACGACTGTGCCTGTTCAGACAATGGCGGTGAAACAAAAAATACTAAAAATAATAATAACGAGAAACCTCACGCTCCGCTTTTTCATAGTGTAGGCTGGAGCCAGCTCTTCAGTGAAATGTGGCTTCTGGAAAAAGGAAGAACTATATTCTGATTCTCGATACCACTAGAAAAACACTGCTATATCCAAACATCAAAGCCACTGCGCAGGTCATCTGTTACCTGCTCACTGGACTGTATGTGGAATGGGTTGAAACGAAGATGCTAATAATTGATGTTGAACTTTGTCGAGATTTCGACGGAATACTTTCTGGTCAGGTAAAATGCGCTTGACAGTTGGAGCTCGCGGTTAGAAAGACTGCTTGCTCATGGTAACGCCTCCGAAAAGTTTAGTGGAAATTTAGGAGTCGCGCAGACAACTACCTATTTAACTGCACCGCGACCGGGTCTTTTGTTCACTTTGGCCTTGCAGTCTACATTTCTTATCAGAGCTATTCTGTTGCGTCTTATGATATACATAAGCAATTTCCAATCACTATTGCTCGTGTTAACATTCTTGAATATAAAATATTGCGCAAGTGGAACACTTTGTCTATAACATATAAAAATACAACCTAAATAATAATAATAATAATAACAATAATAATAATAATAATAATAATAAAGATAATTCTATTACATGTCCACTGCATTACGAAGGCCTCTCCCTGCGCCAACCTATTGCAACTAGCGCCTGCGATTCATCACGCCACCAATCCTTCTGCCGTCCTCGACTGCACTTCCCTTCTCTTGGCACCCATTCTGTAACTCTAATGGTCCACCGATTATCTAACCTGCGCATAACATGACCTGCTCTAGCTCAATTTTTTTCGCTTCATGTCAATTACAATATCGGCTATCCGCGCTGGCTCTCTGATCCATACAGCTCTCTTCCTGTCTCTTAACATTACGCGTAATATTCTTCGGTCCATCGCTCTTTGCGCGGTCCTTAACTTGTTTTAGAGCTTCTTTGTAAATCTCCAAATTTCTGCCGCATATGTTAGCACTAGTAGAATGCATTGATTGTACATCTTTCTTTTCGATGATAATCGCAAGGTTCCTGTTGGGATCGGACAATGCCTGCCGTATGTACTCCAGCCCCTTTATATTCGTCTGTAAATTTCCTCCTCGTGATCCGGGTCCCCTGTTAGTAATTGACCTAGGTAAACGTATACTCCTTCACAGGCTCTCGGGACTGACTGGCGATCCTTAAATCTTGTTCCCTTACCCTACTATTGATCATTATCTTTGTCCTTTACATAATAATCTTCAGCCCCACTCTTACACTCTCATTGTTAAGGCCCTCAATCATTGGTTGTAACTCGCCCCCAATGTTTCTGAGCAGGAGAATGTCATCTGCAAATCAAAGGTTGCTGAGATATTCGCCGTTGACCCTCACTGCTAAACCTTCCCAGTTTAATAGCTTGAATACCGCTTCCAAGCAGGCAGTGAATAGCATTGGAGACATTGTGTCTTTTGTCTGACCCCTTTCTTTATAGGTATCTTCCTACTTTTTCTGTGGAGAATTAAGGTAGCTGTGGAATCTCTGTAGATACTTTCCATGATATTTACGTAGACGTCCTGTACTCCTTCCTTACGTAATGCCTCTATGACTGCTGGTACCCCCACTGAATCAAATGCATTTTCGTAATATATGAAAACCATATAGAGAGGCTGATTGTACTCTGTGGATTTCTCGATTACCTCATTGACGACATGGACGTGATCCATTGTAAAGAATCCTTTTCTGAAGCCAGCCTGCTCCCTTGGTTGGCTGAAGTCGTGTGGCCCTTACTTTATTGGAAGTTATCTTGGCGAATATTCTATACAATACAGGGAGCAAGCTCCTATATTTTTTCAATTCATTAACATCTTTCTTTTTGTGGATTAGTATAATGTTGGCATTCTTGCAGTTCTCTGGGACCTTTGAAATCAATAGACAGATCACATAAAGTGCCGCCAGTTTTTCAAGCATTGTTTCCTTCATCTTTGATTAAATCTACTGTTACTCCATCTTCTCCTGCCGCTTTTCCTCGTTTCGTGTCAAGGCCCTTCTATTTTGATCGCTAGTTAAAGAAGGAGTCTCTCTAACCTGTTCATTACTACTTCGAATAGATGTATCGTGGCTGCTCTGACTACTGTACAAGTCAGTCTGGAATCCTTCCGCTGCTTTTACTATATTTTAGAAATTGCTGATGATGTGAGCCTGGTTATCTTTTAGTGCGTACATCTTGGTTTGTCGTATGGCAAGTTTCCTTCTCACTGATTTCATGCTGCGTACATTTTTTTAGTATTTTCTCAGTCTTTCTCACGTTATAATTTGAATATCCCATATTTCCTCCTTTTTGATCAGTTTTGACAGTTCAGCGAATTCTATCTGATCTCTCGAGTTGGACACTTTCATTCTTTGTCGTTTCTTTATTAGGCCATTTGTTACTTGTTACAGCTAACCTACTCATTGCCTTGGTGCCGTACGTCCCACTTCTATTGCTACTTCTATCCGCATATAGATTGCCAAGAAACAACGCCGTAGAGATTGAAGCTACAGAAATAGACATCAATGGCTGACAGTCGGCTCCAGTTCCCGCAGGCACAGTTACATCCGATTGAAAAACATAATACTGTAGTAACCATCCTCGATGGTTATCTAAGTCAATAATGGGAACTTCTATCTTGCACTTGGCGCAAAGCCCGAACGAATGGATGTCCTACCGGGGGAAACGCTTATATTCGAGTATGCGAAGATCACCACGCGCGTGGGCCACGACACCCTGACGACGCACGATCGGGTTGAGAGGTGGTCGCAGACGCTACACGCCTCAGCAAATTCAACTTCCACAAAGAGCTTTTGGAAGTACGCACCTGCGTTCAGCAAGTGGCGGTATTCTGGGCGCTCCCGATTGGTCCCGGTGGCCTGTTCTGCAGCCTTTTGCATGGTGTGTCGCTGTCTTTCGCTCGCGCGTCGCTTCTTTTGTTGCTGGCGCTCCGCGGCGGCGCCTATCTCGTCGGTCATTCATTTCGCCTCCTGCCTCGTCACTTCATGTGTACATCGCATGCCTCTGTACTCCCCGCTGAGCCTTTGCACTCTTACGGTGCTTTTTGATACTTTTGAGGGTCCATGCTGTACCTGCAATTTGAGGCCTGCGCGCAACATAGCGCAACCAAGCCATGTCTATTTGTGGCGTTGGAGATTCTTGTTTTGGGGACAGAAAAGTTGGGTAATGGTCAACAGCCTAACTGCCTCTCGTAAAGGACACTTCAACCACGCTGAGCGGGGTAATGGGGGGTGAAAAGGTGCAGAGAGCGCCAGCAGGAGCAGAAGCGTCGTGATGGCGCGCGTCTGTATACAGTTTTAGTATATAGCGTATAGCAACAAACGCAAGGATTTAGCGTTAGTATTGCGTGCTCTACACTGCTCGTGTGTTGTACGTAAACAGCGCTGGATATCTTACGTACGTACACTATTTCAGGGATTTATAGTTGAGCGCTAACCACGCACGTACGGCTACATGGTGACGCCGGTCGAAGTGAGCTCTGCCCGCTTAATATCTGTCGAGACGACGACCTGCTATGTGTGGCTCATCGTTCCTCGCTAATGCTCGTAATTGCTTTAGATTTGTGTGATGGTGCTTCGACGCCGGCGTACTGGTGACAAATGGCGCTGTTTTCGAGGTGCGTTCTCAATTAACCGCGCATTTGGCTTAACGAGAGAGTTTGCCCATGTTTGCTGTTGCCGCATCGATATGGCGCCAAAGCATGTCTTTTGCTCATTCGCTTGACTTACTGAGGCACTTGCCGATTCGGCATTTGATTAGAAACTCGACATTTCGTATGGATTGACTTGCCAGTATACTTCGTGTTTTTACATTTAGATGGTGCTGCATATGTTTCCGTTAGCGTTCTCCTCCGTTCCGCTATTTTAAGAGACTAGTGTGTGCGCCGGAATGCAGCCTTTCTTGCGTTAGCGTTGTGTCGCACGCTTACACTAAGGCAAGCGTTTTGCACTGTACTAAAAATGCCTTATTTGCAGCGCACACACATGTATCGGCGAGCGGAGCAAGGAGAGGGAATACCAAGGCGTGCGAGCGGCCGCGTCGGATAGCACGCGCATGCGCGTGGAGCAAGGAGGGGCCGAGCCACAGCGGCCTGCTAGCGGGCGCGCAGCAGTGCGCGAGCATCAGCGACAAACTCTGTGACCTTGAACAGGCTCGCGTTCACGGAAAATTGTCAGGACACAAGACGAAGGAAGGATTAACAGGGCGCCACGTTCGTCCTTTCTTCGTCTTGTGTTCTGTCAGTTTTGAGCTGTCTTCCTACTTTCGCAACATGAACCAACTAGCCCAAGCCACAAACCTAGCTCGTGTTCGACTTTCTATCCGACTAGGCAACGAAATGCTTTTTTTACATGCTTCACATTTAGAAGAAAACAAGCCAAATCAAGCTCTACAGTCTACCCGATTGTGTGCGACCGTATGCGGGCAGACGTAAGTGCAAGCGGAAGTTAGTGGCGCTTCAATGACCTTTTAAGTCCATTACAAACAGAGCGCTGAACCTGAAGCAGGAATGTACTATATTTATTTGTTCACTACTTTGCTCGCTGTATAGTCATACGTTTCGACCCAGCTGAGTGCGTGTGAGCGCAATCACGGCTACAAAGCAGGGACGCAGGACAAATAATTATCAGCCAGTTTTTGACTCCCAGGAAAGAAACTCGGCCATTCTAAGTTCTTGTGAACGCAGCTTAGTGTCATATATTCGCCTAAATTAAAAAACTTCATTATCTTTTTTAGAAGGAACTTGTCTCCTTGCAATTGATGCAATTATTGCATGAGTGCGACTGTTTTGTACTGCTATGTCAGATAAACTATCCGATATAGCTTTGTTGCTATGCGAATGGGTCTAATGTTGTTTGCCCAGTAAATACCTACCGAATTATGCTAACTTGCTGTTCTCTTCAAACTCTGTTTTAATATACAGGAAAGTATAATATATAACATGCTCAATAAGTTGTTTCACAATCTCCTGCAATTCTATTGGGTAATCAGACGAACATGTGGGCACGTAAAATGCTAGGAATCTACACCAATAACAGTCTATAGTTACACAGAGAGTTGCCAAATGTTATTAGCCCCAGAGCGACATTTTTCGGAATATGTAATCACCCAAAAACCTAAAACAAGATAAAATTGTTTTGTCATTTGTGGCTCCCTCTTGGAGAAGTCATAAAGAAGTTGCGAAAGTAGATCAAGAATGCGAAGCTACATTATTATCGCATTCTTATCACACACACACACAAACAAACTCAAATAAAAATGTAGAAATTTGATTCCTCGATTTATAGAAAGGCTAAAGTAAACGAGGAAAAATTGTATATGTGCCTCTGAAATTTTCTTGAAAGACATTCGGCTGCCGACGACATCAATCCTTGGAAGTCAATGGCGGCTGACATATAGTAGTACGTATTTTATTCATGTTCGACTCGCTTCAATTCGGTTTGCTGGCTTTCAAGAGTATATTAAGGAACTTTTTCTCTTTCCAGTTGCTTTCAGCGCTGCTTCTCTGTAGTTACCCTGCTATTTCTTTTTTGTCGTTATCCTTTCTTTTTTCGGACCGTGCAAGTGTCAGCAACATCTGCTGCAACAAAAGCGTGCATTGATCGCGTGCGGGAGGCTAATCGCATTGCTAAGAAAATGCCTCTTGCGGACAACTTGTAACACATAGAATAACTGTGGTACTCCGTCTTGCGAAATATTCCATCTGTGCGTTATTTATAACCCGCATAATCATTCTCTAAATGCCCCTACCATGTGGCTTCCATCGTGTCCTATGATTTTTGCTCAAGATGAATGTTTAGAGAATTTATCTTTCAATTTATGTCATCGCTTCCTAAATACTTTGTAATCATTCCTGACTTGTCATTTTTTTTGTCCGCCCATCTAACGACCTTGCCTCTACTGACAGAATAATTGATAGGCCAATCGGCAACGACTGAACTCATACAATGGGTGCTAGTACATACAGCATGCTTAAGAATATTTGTTTGATATTCTTTTATATATAGGAAGGACAACATACATAAATGAGTTCTTCCGTATTGTTTCTACAACTGCAATGAACATATAGAAATGACTGTGTGTAGTAATTATCGACAGCCGCATCGAGAGTTGCAAAATGCTGGCGCTGCTTATATCTCTGGAGTAATAAAATGTGCCCAAGGCTGTTCGCAAAACTGAAAATGAAAGGCTAAAGTGACGCCTTTATAGACAGCGCACATTATTGACGTAATGTTTCCGCCTTGCTATCGGGCGATCATGAAGGGAGGTGGATCGAAATTTGACAAAGAAGCTGAGTCGTGGTAGGCTCATGGTGAGGGGTAAATACTTGGACGCTGAAAGTGTACATTCGACAACTTTATTGGGTATGATATCGCACCATCCCACATGTTTGCAATTGCTCAGGTTACAGGCCCCATTCGCTGGCTGGTAGCTATTCACTAAGACTCACTTCAATGTGGCTATAAACCTGTGACGCGTCTATTATGTCTCAGCTTTTGGGATCATAAGAAAGGTCGACCAGGTCCATCGCACAACCGAAAATACAGAATGAATAAAAATTTATTCGATGCGATTCGTGTTCTTTGGGATTCAAAGGCCGCCCTACAATAACTGTAGCTCACGCAGCGTTGAGGCTGTCACATTCATTTTAGCTGAGCTACAAGCATACCACCAAGGCGTCAATAAATGATACGGCTTTCTCTTTCTCTAAATACTAGGCCTGTGTGAAATCATTGGCAACGGCAGCGTCGAAAAAGCTTACGCCCTGAGCTTACCACCAAGGTCTGTGCACGAGTATATACAACGCAGTCAAGAACAAATGCCACAAAGCAATTTTACTTGGTTGCTCCATCACACTTTGATAAACGAGCCTACGCTCGTTCCTGCACTAGTATGGCCAACAACACCGCATGGACTTTGTGCGCGCGTGAAGAAATTATAGGGCTACCCGCATTCGAATGACCATCATTCGGTTCCTTAGACGATAGATCTCTCCCGGACGAAGAGATTCTAGAAGCCTGACTGTCGAATTCAGGTATGACCAAGGCCACTAAAGCACTACTGCGTTTACTGAAGTCAACTACACTCCAATGTCACCCGTGACTACGTCTGTGAACGTTTTTCTGCGGGTGGGCGCTGACTGACTCTCTTCTTTTTGATATGTAGTTTTCGTATTGCCCCTTTGATTTCCCGAAGTGAGGGTAGCCAATAAGAAGTGATCTTGGCTGACCTTGTTTTTTTGTTTAATCTCCCGATGCCATGGAAAAACGGCAGAATCCTTTATTCTATATTTAAAATATTCATTGAATGCATATAAAACGGGGAGAATAACAACCGCATTTTATTGCACTTTTATAGACATAACAAAAAGGAATAAAATTAGTGTGTTTACGATTGTTATAAACTTGCCCTAGGTTGGCTTGCTAACACATTCTTTTTCGAATTCCATCACACGCACCGCCGGCCTACGTGGTTAGATATCATGAATATGAAAAAGCGCTTTGGCGTTTAAGGCGCATTTCTCAACCTTCTAATTCACTGCTGAAATTTCAGATGAAGTTTCGCGACTCGTTCGTTACTTTTTATGGCTCTTACCTGACGGCTGCAAACTTGATCGTTATACAAAGACTTGGTTTAGGCGTGGCGGTACTCCATATTCACCGTGTATCTAACCAAGGATAAGGTCAGGTGGGTGGGCGGGGCGGGGAGGTTGAGTTTCTTTTGAACAAATATTGCCAAATTTAAAATTTTGCTATTTGATTGGGGCATTTACGCAGCCACTCACAAATATGTTGGCACCGCCTCAGCGCAAAAAGCTAGAGTGGTGTTTACATTTGTGAACCGCTATTTAAAATACCGTTGTTTGCAGTAGTCATGGCACGATGAACAACGCCTTCCCCCCCCCCCCCCATTTGAATTATATGAAGTTAACACTCCTTGTCCCGGCGAAGTACATTTGTTGTGGGAAGTTCACTTCCATGGAATCCCGTCGCGGTAACTTAGTGGCAACGACGTTGCTGTGCTGCGCTCGATATCATGGGCGCGATCGCGGCGGCGGCAGCAGCCGCATCTTGAAATGGGTCAAATACAAAGCCGCTGTTCCAGTAATACTTGAGTGCACATTAGGAACTCCCGGTGGTGCAAACTATAACAGAGTCCTCCGCTACGCGAGTCGAATAACGTGATATTGGTTCTGGCACGCAAAAACAAAGAACTGACGAACATTTATAACAGTAGTTACATTAAATTCCCTCCAGGCGTTGTGCTCTCCTGACAACTGGAAATCGGACGAGAGCCCTTGTAGCATCACTGACATACTTGCCCAGCTCCCATTTTGAACCTTTGCCTAAGCACAACAAGCAACATGATACGGAAGCAGCGAAATGTCGGCATCCAGCGCCTCGTGATAGACAAGCAAATCACCGTAACACGTGCCTGCACCAATGACACATGTTCCCATTAGGAAAAATACTGCGCAGATAGAGCCGCCGCCTGACAATCTGAAGGCTTGGCATCGTGAGTAATTAGGTTTCGGATTATCTCTCGGCTGCCTCCAATCGAGCCACCAATGACAGTGTACGTTTCCTCGGGCGCCTGACAAACAGAGCGGTGACGCATCCGAAATATTCGTACGCTCGTCGGAGCTCGGACTGGCAGGCGAGAACACGTGTGCACGACCAGACGCATGGAGACGCGCACTTTGTGCCTCCTGCTAATTTTCTCCCCAATGTGCTCTTCCTAAACTGAAAACATGAGTTGGAGTAAACTTAGACACAAATGAAGGCTCCCGTACGTCGCTGAGAGTGCCGAAGATGAACTCCAGAATATGTAGACCTACTTTCTGAGTACGACATCGACGCTCGAGTCCGCCACGCTCAGGGAGTTTACGTGAACCCTGAAAAAAAAGAAACATTTTCCTTCTACTGCTCAAGCCATAATTTGCCTGCCGGTTTCACGTCATGCACAAGCGTTCATCGCTTGGTCTTTTTCCCTCGTTTCACACCACGTACGTTCACAGTGTGATGCGCTTGATATCTGCGCGTGATTTCCGGCCAAGATACCGCTTGAAGTTGGCAATGAAGACTAATATATTGTGTTTGCTCACTGCATTTCATTGTCTAAGTTAGCCCAAATGAAAAAAAAGTAGTGATGGCAAACATGTTTTCTTTTTCCAAAGAAATATGCGGGTAAGCATGTTTCATTTCTCATGGTTTCTCGAAATGTGTATCCAGACTGCAGCTGGCCTTATGAAAATATAGCTGCTTTAATGTTTAATAGAATTCGCCGACTGCTTCATTTATCAGTCATATGCGCGCCTTTTGACATGCAGTCGAACACAAGCACATAACAGCAAGAACGTACTTAAAATATATGAAGTCTGGGAGAATAACACAAAAAGCACAGGCAGGTCAGGCAACTGCACAAACATCAAAAGTAAGGGACCTTGAAAGTAAAAAATTGGATACCGGGATAATTATGAACAGAAAATTGGGGGACTCTAAATGTTGCAAGATAGTGACGGATAAATTCCGAACGAGCCTCTCTTATAACCCAAGCCTTGGCGTGCCAACGTCTAAGGGAAAGAAAAGAAAAGGCTAGACGTGCTGATCCTGAGTAGTTGATGCATACATAAATATTGATCGCGGGTATGACACCTGAGTGCCTCCAACAGAAAAAGCTTTCAGAGCACGGAATCTGCCAAAAGAGCAAACTTTTGCCGCAGCGAACGCATCCGTCTTCTAATCTAACCATGCAGGCTAGTTTCTCTATAGGCTTAGCTCATCGCTGGCCTAAATCCCACGCTGACAGCCCAAGTTTCAAAGAACTTTACCTTCTTTGTAGAATTCCCTTTTCTAAAAATTTCGTGCTCCACTGGTCAATATGGGTGCTTTTATAGACACCTGTTTTATTGTGAGCAATGAGGCATAAATATCTGTAGCCAGTAAAATGAAAAGTTGCTAAGAGAGGGCACGTCACAGTATTACTAGGTTATATGTGACTAATAAATAAAATAGCAGTCTCCTTCCAAGCCACTCGTCAAGATCGGCTGTTGCTTCTCCTTTCTTCGCATAATCTCTCGAAGCGTATAACGTTAGGACGTGGCTGCGGCCGCAGATCGTAAACCAACACCAACACACAATTGAAAGAATGATGGAATCACGGACACGGGACATGTTGGGCTACTTCCAAATATACGCTGTTTTGCACTGCAGGCGCCGTGATTGGCGCACTGTTCATGAGAACTATAGCGGGTAAAATAACGTACTTTATTGAGCTGATGCAGGTACCTTGAAAGCGTCAGAAAAACAAGTAAATTTTATTATCACGGTAACTGAATAATTTTCAGGCTCGTTTGTCAAATTTTTGCGATTCAGAAGAAATTTCTCTAGGGCAATCGTGCGAGCTAACCCATATAACCTAGCGCAGCAATAAGAACAATGGTCAAAGGTAAAACGGACGCCGACCAAGAACATAAAAAAAATATATAAAAACACGCGCTTCGGCTCCCATACAGGTGCCTCGTTCACGCTCTTGTGAGCAAGGTGAACATTGTGTACCAGGCCCCCGTGTTGGAGCCGGAACGTCTTCTTTCCTTTTCTTTTTACGTTAATGGTCGGCATCCGTTTTACCTTTGACTATGAAAAATCCCGATCAGACGAATTTTCGAAGAACCTCGATTTCAATAAGAACGATAATTGAGCTGGCCGTTCGAACCCCATAGTTGAACGGCACCGCGAAAGACGGATGCAAACTGCAGAAGAGGGACCACGAAAGACGCCTACTACGTTTTTTCACATTACAACGCATTTCTCCTACAACAGACCCTTATTATTGTCCTAATAATCAGTAAACTTTTGTAATCCTCCGATCATTGGACTGCTGCAAGTCTTTGTATAGCCAGAGTCACCTCGAGATGTGTAAAATCTGCCTGATGTCCTGCAGAGTTGAAGCACTGTGCGGTCTCCTTCAAGCCTCCATCAGCCATACTAAAAAAATTCTGCATCAATACCATTTGACATTAACTTTACCGAAACGCAAGATACTCAAAGGATTGTCTTTGTCTGACCCGTAAATACTGCACTGACTACAACAGGAATTCTAGAGCACAGATTGTCAAGACGCCTTAGAGCAGTGTCCAGGTAAAGTAATTATTCTGGTCCACTGTCGAGCTACAGCTGCCTTCGAGCTAGAAATAAACGACACAAGAAGGAAGGGTGGTTGTTCTGGATGTGGGTGATGTTACGAAATAACACAAACACGTCTTACAGCTGGACCAGCATATCATAAGAAGCCAACAAACATTGACACCAAGGACAACATAAGGGAAATTACTTGTGTTTAATAAATTAAATGAAAAAATGATAAATTAATGGAAATTAAAGTGGTTGAAAAAACAACTTGCCGCAGGTGGGAACCTTCGCATTTCGCGTGCGATGCTCTTCCAATTGAGCTACCACGGCGCTGTTTCCCCATCCACTTTCTTGGGTATTTATGTGTCCTAGTAGAACCCTGGGAGTGTTAGCCAGCGCCATCACTCACTGACCTTGGCGGCAGACGTGGAACGTCTTTTTTGCCGCAGGCGTCACGAGACCGTGATCTTCTTGGGTGAAGGCAACTGGTCAATAAACCCACATATGCTACCTGAAGGCATCAATGTTGCCGGATTCGAGGCCCTCGTTATGTAATTAACGAGAAGAAAGGGGGTTAACCGAGGGGCCCGATTTTTATTAGTCATATCATAAGAAGCCAACAAACATTGACACCAAGGACAACATAGGGGAAATTACTTGTGCTTAATAAATGAACTAAAGAAATGATAAATTAATGGAAATTAAAGTGGATGAAAAAACAACTTGCCGCAGGGGGGAACCGAACCCACAACCTTCGCATTTCGCGACGGTTGTGGGTTTCTCGGTTAACCCCCTTTCTTCTCGTTAGCTGGACCAACAGTCACACTTCCAGCCACGCCTAGACCCAACAGAAAATTACGGAACATCTGGATCTCTTCCTCGTTACATTTTGAGAACACCGTCGCAGGTGCGTCAAGGAATGCATTGACGTGCTCAAATGTACGAAGTTAAGACCTAAAACTTACGGATACAAGTTCAATGGTGAATTATTTCGCTTCCACAGGCTTCATAATCATGGTGAACACAAGGGCTACTGTTTTGTAAACTTTCCCTGTCGCTGAAAATGTTTTTAAATAACGCATGCGCAGCAGTTGGCAATTTTCCAACCGACAAAATGAAGACTTTCAAAGTGAAAGCAAAGGTCTTGGAATTTCTCCTCGGCTACAATGTCAGCAACTTGTGACATTGGTGAAAAAGGCGACTAAACACACCTGCCAAGTTTTGTGGTGGCCTAGGCACACAAAGCCGACATAACTTCCAAGGGTAGTGTGACGGAGTGAAATACATTAAACTTCGAAGTGCCAAGATATTTATGAAGCCGTCTGTCAGCATTAAACGTCGTTTACCCTATCCCTGATGCGAATTATAAGAAATTCGTCTCTTATTTCAAGAAAAAGGACACAGAAAACTGTCATGTGATCAGTGTGGACATTGACCATCATTATTACACCAATCCGCATAATTGACTGACGGGAAGGGAGGAGCAGTGCATCAGCAATTATAATGCTGATTCAAAATTTGTGGCTAGGTCAAGCATTGATAGTTTTTAGGAGGATGTTCCTTTTTGCCTGCATAGCGTTTTCATCGGCTGAAACATAGACAGGTTTTCGCGAAATTCTCAAATCTGAGTGAGATCATGAGAGTGGCTCTGCCGAGTATTTGTTTGGGCAGAGAAGTCCGCAAGAGAGAGATAGAGAGAAAGACAGATAAAAGCAAAGGAAAAGAAGGGAGGTTAACAAGACGGAATCTCCGGTTAATTACCCCTGTACCGAGTAAGTTGAAAAAAGTGCGAATGTTGACTGAAAAGGAAGAAAAAAATACAGAACTGTCTCTGCGGAGTTCTGTCATAGTCTGCTAAGACGCCGCATAGTCATATAATAATAATAATAATAATAATAATAATAATATTAATAATAATAATAATAATAATAATATTAATTATTATTATTATTATTATTATTATTATTATTATTATTATTATTATTATATTATTATTATTATTATTACTATTATTATAGTCATTACTACGCCCACTGCAGAGCAAAGGCCTCTCCCATACTCCTCCAACTAACCCGGTCATGCGCTAATTGTGGCCATATTGTCCCTGCAAACTTCTTAATTTCATCCGACCACCTAACTTTCAGCCGCCCCTACTGCGCTTCCTTTCTCTTCGAATCCAGTCCCTAACCCTTAATGACCATCGGTTATCCGCCCTCCTCATTACATGCCCTGCCCATGCATGCCCATTTCTTTTTCTTGATTACAACTAAGATGTCACTAACTCGCGTTTGTTGCCTCACACAATCTACTGTCTTCTTATCCCCCCGCTCCTTAACGTTACACCCATCATTCTTCTTTCCATAGCTCGTTGCGTCACCCTCAGTGCAAGTAGAACCCTTTTTGTGGGCGTCCAGGTTTCTGCCCCGTAGGTGAGTACTGGTAAGACACAGCTGTTATATACTTTTCTCTTGAGGGATAATGGCAACCTGCTGTTCATGATATGAGAATGCCTGCCAAATGCCCCCCAGCCCATTCTTATTCTTCTGATTATTTCAGTCTCATGATCCGGATCAGCGGTCACTACCTGCCCAAAGTAGATGTATTCCCCACTACCAGTGTCTCGCTACCTATCGTAAACGGCTGTTCTCTTCCGAGACTGTTAAATAATACTTTAGTTTTCTGCAGATTAATTTTAAACCCATCCTTCTGCTTTACCTGTCAAGGTCAGTGAGCATGCAATGCAATTCGTCCCCTGAGTTATAAGCAAGACAATATCATCAGCGAATCGCAAGTCACTAAGACATTCTCCATTAACTCTTATCCCCATTTCTTCCCAATCTAAGTATCTGCATAGCTCATATAAACGCGCTGTGAATAGCATTGGAGAGGTCGTATCTCCCTGCCTGACGCCTTTCTTTATTAGGATTTTGTTGATTTCTTTATCGAGGACTACGGTGGCTGTAGAGCCACTATAGATATCTTTCAGTATCTTTACATAAGGCTCGTCTACACCCTGATTAAGTAATGCCTGCAGTTATGCTGAAGTTTCGACTGAATCAAACGCTTACTCGTAATCAATGAAAGCTATATATAAGGCTTGCTTATCTTCCGCACATTTCTCTATCACCTGATTGATAGTGTGAATACGGTCTATTGTTGAGTAGCCTTTACTAAATCTTGCCTGGTCCTTTGGTCGACAGAAGTCTGAGGTGGTCCTAATTCTATTTGCTTTTACCTTAGCAAATACTTTGTAGGCAACGGAGAGTACGCTGATAGGTCTATAATTTTTCGAGTCTTTGGCGTGCCCTTTGTTATGGATTAAGAATATGTTGGCGTTCTTCCAAGAATCCGGTACGCTCGCGGTCATGAGGCATTGCCTATACAGTGTGGACAGTTTTTCTAGAATAATCTGCCCAGCACCCTTCAACAAATCTGCTGTTACCTGATCATCCCCAGCTGCCTTCCCCCTTTGCATAGCTCCTAGTGCTTTCTTTACTTATTCAGGCCTTACTTGTGGGATGTCAAATTCCTCTAGACTATCCCCTCTTCCATTATCGTCGTGGGTGCCACTGGTACTGTATAAATCTCTATAGAACTCCTCAGCCACTTGAACTATCGTATCCATATTAGTAAGGATATTGCCGGCTTTGTCTCTTAAAGCATACATCTGATTCTTGCCTAGTCCTAGTTTCTTCTTCACTGCTTTTATGCTGCCTCCATTCCTGAAAGCATGTTCAATTCTATCCTTGTTATACTTCCTTATGTCAGCTATATTACGCTTGTTCATTAACTTGGAAATTTCTGCCAGTTCTATTCTAGCTGTAGAGTTAGAGGCTTTCATACATTGGCGTTTCTTAATCAGATCTTTCGTCTCCTGTGATAGGTTACCGGTATCCTGTCTAAGAAAGTTACCACCGACTTCTATTGCACACTCCCTAATGATGCCCATAAGGTTGTCGTTCATTGCTTCAACACTAAGGTCCTCTTCCCGAGGTAAAGCCGAAAACGTGTTTTGTAGCTTGATACGGAGTTCCTCTATTTCCCCTATTACCGCTAGGTCATTGATCGGCTTCTTATGTACCAATTTCTTTCGTTCCCTCCTCAAGTTTAGGCTAATTCGAGATCTTACCATCCTATGGTCACTGCAGCGCACCTTGCCGAGCACGTCCACATCTTGTATGATGCTTTTATGGTTTATAATGTTAACTACCCACAAACACATTCGAAGTCACACAATGAACAGATGCAATTTCTAACACAGTGCGGTATCTGCAGTAAGAGAACAGCGTCGTTAGAGCGGTGCGGGTTGATGGTCATGTAGGGCAGCGTGCAAGAAATTTAATTGAGTGGATGCTTGTCCAACTGGCCTAGCGTCGCTGCAAGCGCTGCTCTTAGGCAAAGAACGTGCGTGATTGTTTCGATCTAACGGTAGAAATCGCAGAGTGGACTACTGGCCATTCCAATAATAAAGTAGTAGGCATTAGAAAATGCTACTTTAAGCTATACACTGGCTAGAAGGGTACAGTCACGTCGTGGGAGGCCGGAGGGCACACGACTCGGTAAATTATAAGTTAGGGTCCAGGGTATGAATGCTTGCGCTTGTAAACTCGGACTTATTCCATTAATACAGCGCTAAGTTGCGCTCAAGAGCGCTAAGTTATTTTCTGCATTGGTCTCGAAAAAGAAATGGAACGCAATTGATGCCGCCACGGGAAATCGGAAAGCTGCGCCTCCTGACCATTTCCATGGATGCCGCAGTGAATACGCAAATAGCTCATGTCCTTCTTCAACTACTTGATAGTGCATTTGTATATCTGTGACGAGTCGCTTATGTGATCCATGATGTAGTGTGGACAGCAGAGGGCTGGAAGGCTGCCGTAGAATCAAAGAAAATTACCCATTGATGAGGTGGCTCCTGCTGCTCTACGAAAGGAAGAGACACACGGAGGTCTAAGAATTCATCAGCTGTAGTCGATGTTACGTCTGACGTTTTTAGCTGTATTTTGACTGATATTGCTGAATCGTGACAGCTGAAATTGTAGGTGTGGCTGAGCCATTTTCGTATCGTGATGCGATTAATTTAAAGAAACTACCACGACGGCATCATGCCCTTGATATCATTTAGCTCATGATATACACGCAATGACAAATATGTCATGTCATTGATGTCATGACATGTCGTTCATTTTATGTATGCATGCATGAAATGCCCCCCATGCCTATTCTGACATACAGGGTGCCCCAGTTAACTTTAGCCAGAGTTTAGAAATATGCGAGTGCCACCTAACTGGATAGAACTAAGGTAATGTTGTTTGCCCTCATTTAGATATATCCAAATTGTTTTTCCTTCCGCTTAATTGGATAATTAGTCCTAATTAATTAATGAACTTCTCAACTATTATAATCATATTAGAGGTGTCAACGAGAAAATTATAGAGCGACATGAGAAACTCCCAATACAGCCTCTCTGTTGCTCAATGCGTGCTACAAAAAAGTGTTTTTCAGAGTGTGAAGAAAAGCCCGCAAACGAACGGAAAGTTTGCGCGCGGGCTCCTTTCACGCTAGGAAAAACACTTTTATGTAGCACGTATTGAGCAATAGAAAGCTTTATCGGGAGTTTTTCATGTTGCTCTAAAAGTTTCTCTTTGACACTTCTCATCTAATTATATTATTTTAGAAGTTGAGTAATAAAGTGAAAAGAATTATGTAATTAGGTGAATGAAAAAAAATAATCTAAGTATCTCCAAGCGACGGCAAACAACATTACCGTGGTTGTGTCCGGCTACGTGGCATTTGCATATTCTTATACTCTGGCTGAAGTTAGCTGGGACACCCTTTATACCCTGTTGAAGAAATGACCACGCCGGCATCATGACGTAGGAGGGCAAATAAAATGATGCACTCAAAGCTCCAGAAGTTCGCAGATACTGCTTCGCTGAAAATGCCTCGCAATTTAATGCATACTACATCAGAACAACTCCATCGCATACTTTTACAACGCGTCCCGACCATGTCTACCACCCCATAATGTTACGGATATCTTGAACAGTTCCCCTTCAAGGAGGTTCCACGTGATTTGTTTCAAGCAGCTGCAGGAAAAATTTCATATCGCGTAATAAATTCCCATACTTCAATAGATTGCCTTTATGTAACAGGTTAGTTCAAAGACATTAAACTTTTCACAGAATTCATCCACATACATTTTACTTCGCCAGAACATTGGCTAAAATGTCCCCCTACACCCTGCCACTCATTTGCTAAATTTTATCTTGGCTATATTCATCATTTTCCCAGTGAAGCAGTATAAATGGTTCATTTTTCATATAAGACACACTGACAATGCGCCGGGGCGCTTGATTGCATAATTCATTGAAAACGTCTAAGTTAACCAAACCGTTTCATCTTTGACCACACATTACCCATTACTTGACCCTTATGTTGACCAAACATGAACAAGGTGAATCGTTGAGTTCGCCGAGGCAACCCGGCAAACCTTGTATAAAGCATAGAAATAGCGAAAACGTGAAGTTTCAAAAATTATTATTGCGACAGCAATAGACAACCTAGACACATTTCTTGCGTCGGCGTCGGCGTCACCGTGTGATGTTTCGTATTAAGTCCAGGTGCGATAACACGGTCGCAGCGCGCCCTACGCTGTATATGCGAGTGAAAGCTTGCGAAAGGAGCCGACGATCGCGGCTCAATCTCGCTCACGTGAACGAGAGGAGAGCCGGGAGGAAGCGTGTCGTCTTCCGTCGCACGCGAGGTCCCCAACTTAGCGAGACACCGGGTACGGAGGAGGCAAATGGAAGGCAACGCTCCACTCCGTCTGCAACTGCGTCTGTAGTGGCTGCGCGAGGTCGCGCGGCCATACCTTGAGCGCGACCTGCGTTTGGGACACTCTAGGTGCTTCGAGGACTCATAACTTTGTGCGTGCTGTGTGTTCTCGGCGCTGAGTTTTGTTCAAGCGATAGACAGCACGAAGGTCACTTCGCTCGCTGCTGCTGCCGCGCTTGCTCGCGCCATCGTTTCGACAGCGAGTGTCCGCGGTCATCGAGTGTGTGATGTGCTCATGCTTGCGGTGTGCGCTGAAACCATCTTTGTTAAACTAGTTAGCAAGAGAATGTTTACAAGTTCATACGACCGACGAAAGTGCTATTCCTACTTTGTATGGCTGTCTGCTCATTTGGTATCGCAATCGATGCTTCCCCTTTCTGGCGAAACTGGGACTTTTTTTTTTTGCAACACTCCCTATTAGGCATGTTTCGACATGTTGCATTCAATATGGGCCCTCTTTATACTAAATATAAGTATTGTATAATGCAGAATCTTCGCTAGACATAGGAAAACGTATCTGTTAACTGCCAAGTGACACTTTCAAACACTTCCTTAAGAATATTTTTGCAAAAGTGCCGTTTCTTCCACGCGCATTCAACTTTGCATACGAATTTTCTATACTATAGTCAGCCCTATTTTGCCAAGTTTATTCTTGGTGGCTTTTGTAGTTAGGCCAGGGAGGGGTGCTAAATTTTCCAATGCTCGGAATAGTCCATCATATACGCTCAGAAACGCTTGAATACCCAATTTCTTGCACATGCAATAATTAAAATAACTTTAATTTTGCCCAGACATAACCCATAAAGTGCCTTTCATTTTCGCCAAATATAAACATAGTATAACGCAGAGTTTCTTCGGGACACTAGGAAAAGCGTAAACCGACCATATAAAGTCTTACAGTAATTAGATATGAATTTTTTTACAAAACTGGTATTTCATTACCGTAGAATAAACATTCCATTCAATTTTCCATTAGTGGTCCCGCTTTCTGCGCTACATTTTACCTTGGTGGTACTGTGGGTTTCTAAACTGTGCGCTGCTCGCAAAACACACTTTTGAAGCTCCGGAGTACTTACATACGTAATTTATTGCAAATGCCGCAGTAACTCCAAGTATTTAAACTTTGCCAGCACATTACGCATAACCAGATTCTTATTTTCCCCAAATATAAACAATGTGTCGTCCTGAACTGAAATCGCTATTGCATGTCGCATCCGCACAGGGCTGTACAAACTCTGGGAGACAGGACTTAGCACATTATCGTAGAGTGTGCCTCGTCGAAGTCTTCGTGGCATTAAGCACTACTTACTAGAGTGACTTGGATTTGACGCGGAATCTAAAGTATTAACAGAAGCAATGAAGCGCAATATGGCGCTACACCCAAACGCAAGGAACATATTGTTCCTGCAAGGACACATAATATTGTCACGTGGTGGTGACGTTGAAGAAAGAACACAGTAGCAATACTGTGAACAAGAAAACTAACTTTTATTGGGCGAACCTGTGCCCACAAAACAGGCTACACTTATAGCGCAACGATAGCGGCGAACACGCTCGGCGATCGTCGAAAATCTGCTCAGCGGGTCAAGCGCGTCGGCTTTTATAGAGCAGTCGTCGAATGTTCCAGACTAATCGTTTGGACCCGCGTGCTTTCCACAATGTTCTACACCATTCGCGTCACACGATGAAATCAGATAACACAACGTTCGGGGACAACAGACAGCCGGGTAGAAGCATCGATAACTTTCCAGAAACGTCGGATACATGCAGGCGCGTCCCGCGCTGTGCGATTGCATTTGTTAAGCGGCGAAACGTGGTCGCCCGATAAAGATAAGTACACGTATCAATACCCCCCTCTTAAAAAGCATCGACCCGATGCTGCAAACAAACGAAGGTAATAAACAAAAGCACTCGTAGCAAAGAAAAGAACAAAATGACGAAGTTCGTCAGCGTCCGTAAAAGGGTTTAAGGCGCACCACGTGGACCACTTCAGATCGTGCGCGGCGCCGCTGTGAATGCGAAATGCCGTCTGGCACGACCTCATAGTCCAGAGCGCCAATACGTCGGATGACCTTGTAGGGTCCGAAATACCGTCGGAGTAGTTTCTCACTGAGTCCTCGTCGGCGTATCGGGGTCCAAACCCAAACACGGTCGCCGGGCTGGTACTCAACAAAGCGTCGTCGGAGGTTGTAGTGTCGGCTGTCGGTCCTCTGTTGGTTCTTGATCCGTAGGCGGGCGAGCTGTCGGGCTTCTTCGGCTCGCTGGAGATAGCTAGCGACGTCAACATTCTCTTCGTCAGTGACGTGGGGCAGCATGGCGTCGAGCGTCGTCGTCGGGTTCCTGCCGTAAACCAGCTTAAACGGCGTGATCTGTGTTGTTTCTTGCACCGCCGTGTTGTAAGCGAATGTTACGTACGGCAGGACGGCATCCCAGGTCTTGTGTTCGACGTCGACGTACATCGCTAGCATGTCGGCGAGGGTCTTATTCAGCCGCTCCGTAAGACCATTCGTCTGCGGGTGGTACGCCGTGGTTCTCCTGTGCCTTGTCTGACTGTATTTCAGAATGGCTTGGGTGAGCTCCGCTGTAAAGGCCGTTCCTCTGTCGGTGATGAGGACTTCTGGGGCGCCATGTCGAAGCAGGATGTTTTCGACAAAGAATTTCGCCACTTCGGCTGCGCTACCTTTCGGCAGTGCTTTAGTTTCAGCGAAGCGGGTGAGGTAGTCTGTCGCCACGACGATCCACTTATTTCCGGTTGTTGACGTCGGAAAGGGTCCCAGCAAGTCCATCCCGATCTGCTGGAATGGTCGGCAAGGAGGCTCGATTGGCTGTAGTAATCCGGCTGGCCTTGTCGGCGGTGTCTTGCGTCGCTGACAGTCTCGGCATGTTCTGACATAACGCGCGACGTCGGCGGTCAGGCGCGGCCAATAATACTTTTCTTGTATCCTCGATAGTGTCCGGGAAAAACCGAGGTGTCCAGCGGTCGGATCGTCATGTAGGGCGTGCAATACTTCTGGACGAAGTCCTGACGGGACAACAAGAAGGTAGTTGGCGCGGGCTGGTGAAAAGTTCTTCTTCACGAGGAGATTGTTTTGAAGCGTGAAGGAAGATAATCCGCGCTTAAATGCCCTGGGGACAACGTCGGTGTGCCCTTCCAAATATTCCACCAGGCCTTTTAGCTCCGGGTCTGCCCGTTGCTGTTCAGCGAAGTCTTCCGCGCTTATCATGCCAAGGAAGGCGTCATCTTCGTCATCTTGCGGCGGCGGGTCAATGGGGGCGCGTGATAGGCAATCGGCATCGGAGTGTTTTCGTCCTGACTTGTAGGTTACAGTGATGTCGTATTCTTGTAGTCTGAGGCTCCACCGTGCCAGTCGTCCTGAAGGATCCTTTATACTCGCTAGCCAACACAACGCGTGATGGTCACTGACGACTTTGAATGGCCTGCCATAAAGATAAGGGCGAAATTTAGCTGTAGCCCAAACGATGGCGAGGCATTCCTTTTCGGTTGTAGAATAGTTGCCTTCCGCTTTTGACAGCGACCGGCTAGCGTAAGCTATCACCTGTTCGACTCCGTTTCTCCTCTGGACTAGAACGGCACCGAGGCCTAGGCTACTGGCGTCAGTATGGATTTCTGTATCGGCGTACTCGTCGAAGTGCGCAAGTACCGGCGGCGACTGCATGCGTCGTTTGAGTTCTTCAAATGCGTCGGCCTGCGGCGTTTCCCACTTGAACTCAACATCACATTTAGTTAGACGTGTCAACGGCTCGGCGATGCGTGAAAAGTCCTTGACAAAGCGCCTGTAGTAGGCACACATGCCAAGGAATCTACGCACTGCCTTCTTGTCGGTGGGCTGCGGGAACTTTGCGATGGCAGCTGTTTTCTGGGGGTCGGGGCGTACTCCGGATTTACTGATGACGTGGCCTAGGAACAGAAGCTCGTCGTAAGCGAAGCGGCATTTTTCTGGCTTCAGAGTGAGCCCTGATGACTTGATGGCCTCTAGTGTTGTGGCAAGCCGCCTAAGGTGATCGTCGAAATTTCCGGCGAATACAACGACGTCATCCAAGTAAACGAGACAGGTCTGCCATTTCAATCCCGCTAAAACCGTGTCCATCACGCGCTGGAACGTTGCAGGCGCCGAGCACAGTCCAAATGGCATAACCTTGAACTCGTAGAGGCCGTCTGGGGTGATGAAGGCGGTCTTTTCGCGATCTCTTTCGTCGACTTCTATTTGCCAATAGCCAGACTTGAGGTCCATCGAGGAGAAGTACTTAGCGTTGCAGAGCCGATCCAATGCGTCGTCTATCCGTGGAAGGGGGTATACGTCCTTCTTCGTGATCTTGTTCAGACGACGATAATCGACGCAGAAACGTAGGGTTCCGTCCTTTTTCTTCACCAGGACAACAGGGGATGCCCATGGGCTTTTCGACGGCTGGATGATGTCGTCGCGCAGCATTTCGTCGACTTGTTCTCTTATAGCTTCGCGTTCTCGCCGCGAAACTCGGTAAGGGCTTTGGCGGAGTGGTCGAGCGTACTCCTCGGTGATTATGCGATGCTTGGCGACTGGTGTTTGTCGAATCCTCGATGTCGTCGAAAAGCAGCTTTTGTATCGTCGGAGCAGACTTCTGAGCTGCTGTTGCTTAATCACTGGGAGACTTGGATTAATGTCGTAGTCTGGTTCGGGAACCATGGTCGTCGGGGTAGATGCGGCGGAATCCGAGAGGACAAACGCATTACTTGTTTCCAGAATTTCCTCGATGTACGCGATCGTCGTGCCCTTGTTGAGGTGCTTGAACTCCTGGCTGAAGTTTGTCAGCAACACTTCAGTTTTCCCTCCATGCAGTCGAGCGATCCCTCTTGCGACGCAAATTTCACGGTCTAGCAGTAGACGTTGGTCGCCTTCGATGACGCCTTCTACGTCAGCGGGTATTTCGGTGCCGACCGAAATAACAATGCTGGAGCGGGGCGGGATGCTCACTTGGTCTTCGAGCACATTCAAGGCGTGGTGACTACGAGGGCTCTCCGGCGGTATCGCTTTATCTTCCGACAGCGTTATTGACTTCGACTTCAGGTTGATGATTGCGCCGTGTTGGTCCAGGAAGTCCATACCGAGAATGACGTCTCGTGAACACTGTTGGAGGATAACGAAGGTGACAGGGTAAGTCCGGTCGTGAATGGTAATTCTTGCCGTGCACATTCCTGTCGGCGTAATCAGGTGTCCTCCAGCGGTCCGAATTTGAGGGCCTTCCCATGCAGTCTTAACCTTCTTCATCTGGACGGCGATGTGTCCACTCATGACTGAGAAATCGGCGCCTGTGTCGATTAAGGCGGTGACTGCGTGGCCGTCTAGAAGCACGTCGAGGTCGGTGGTTCTTTGTCTTGCGTTGCAGTTGGGTCTTGGCGTCGGATCACGGCTGCGTCGTGTTGAATTGAAGCTAGTACGTCGCGTCGTGAAGTCGTCTTTCGTCGGTGCAGTCTTGGCTTCCTGACTTCCTCGGGACGGTGGCGCGTCGTCATTATGTCGTCGAGATGGTTTCTTCGGCGCTTTCGTCGGCGGCGGAGGATCTTCGTCAGTTCGACGAACAGCAACCGCACCTCCATCGGTTGCTGCTTTTAGTTTTCCGGATATGGGCTCGCTGACCGGCCCCGGGCTGGGCCACTGTATGGTCGGCGCTGCGGCGACAGGTAGCGGCCTGGTGATGGCGAACGCGACGGTCGTCGAGAGCTCCATTGAGTAGCGGCGAGGTAGTCGGCGATGTCACGTGGGCGCTCTCCAAGCTGTGGACGCGGCGCGTTAACGGCGAAACCTCGCAGTCCCATCTCTCGGTATGGGCATCGTCGGTAGACGTGACCTGCCTCTCCGCAGTGGTAGCAGAGCGGGCGGTGGTCAGGAGCGCGCCAAACGTCAGTCTTCCTCGGGTAGCTGCGCTGGGCGACGGGTGGGCGTGCTGGCGGCGGCGGTGGTGGTCGACGGAATTGCGGCGTTACGAGGCCCTGGCGCGGTAGTGGAAAGGGACCTTGACGGCGGGCGACGGCGGCGTAGCTCATCGCTTGCGGCTGAGGCTGCGGTGGTTCTGGTTGCACCTCAGGAACTCCAAGCGATCGGTGCACCTCTTCTTTTACGATGTCGGCGATCGAAGCCACTTGAGGCTGCGACGAAGGCAAGACCTTGCGCAGTTCTTCGCGCACAATGGCCCTGATGGTCTCGCGCAGATCGTCCGTGGCCAGTGATTGAATTCCTGCGTAGGGGGTAGAGCTCGTACGGCGGTTGAATTGCCGGTTCCGCATTTCGAGTGTCTTCTCGATGTTCGTCGCCTCACGAAGAAACTCTTCGACGGTCTTCGGTGGGCTTCTTACCATCCCGGCGAAAAGTTCCTCCTTCACACCACGCATGAGTAGGCGAACTTTCTTTTCCTCGGCCATATCCGGGTCGGCGTGGCGGAACAGACGGGTCATTTCTTCCGTAAAGATGGCAACGTTCTCGTTTGGTAGCTGCACTCGGGCGTCCAGCATAGCTTCGGCCCTTTCCTTGCGCACGACACTTGTAAAGGTGCACAGGAAGCCGCTACGGAACAGGTCCCACGTAGTCAAGGTCGACTCCCTGTTCTCAAACCACGTTCTGGCGGCGTCTTCTAAGGCGAAGTAGACATGCCGCAGCTTGTCGTCGGAGTCCCAGTTGTTGAATGTCGCGATTCGCTCGTAGGTCTCCAGCCAAGATTCCGGGTCTTCAGTCGCTGCTCCATGGAAGGTCGGTGGGTCCCGGGGTTGTTGTAGGATAACGGGGGACGCTGGGGCAGCCATTGAGGTTGTCTTGACCACGATCTTCTTTGTCGCCTCAGGTAGAAGTCCGTGCTCTGGGGGCAGGCCTTGCAGTCTGCGGCTAGCACGCTGGTCTTGGGCGGTGTCGGTTTTGTCCTCGGGCGTCGGGCTTGGATCGCGGCTTTGCGGGGGCGTTCGGTACATGAACGCACAAGCACCTCCACCAGATGTCACGTGGTGGTGACGTTGAAGAAAGAACACAGTAGCAATACTGTGAACAAGAAAACTAACTTTTATTGGGCGAACCTGTGCCCACAAAACAGGCTACACTTATAGCGCAACGATAGCGGCGAACACGCTCGGCGATCGTCGAAAATCTGCTCAGCGGGTCAAGCGCGTCGGCTTTTATAGAGCAGTCGTCGAATGTTCCAGACTAATCGTTTGGACCCGCGTGCTTTCCACAATGTTCTACACCATTCGCGTCACACGATGAAATCAGATAACACAACGTTCGGGGACAACAGACAGCCGGGTAGAAGCATCGATAACTTTCCAGAAACGTCGGATACATGCAGGCGCGTCCCGCGCTGTGCGATTGCATTTGTTAAGCGGCGAAACGTGGTCGCCCGATAAAGATAAGTACACGTATCAATATTTAGGAAAGAGGTGCTCGCCTCCACCTATAGGTTAAAAAAAAATTAAATTGTGGGGTTTAACGTGCCAAAACCACTTTCTGATTATGAGGCACGCCGTAGTGGAGGACTCCGGAAATTTCGACCACCTGGGGTTCTTTAGCGTGCACCTAAATCTAAGTACACGGGTGTTTTCGCATTTCGCCCCCATCGAAATGCGGCCGCCGTGGCCGGGATTCGATCCCGCGACCTCGTGCTCAGCAGCCCAACACCATAGCCACTGAGCTACCACGGCGGGTCCACCTATAGGTCCTACGTGATACATGGTTGGAAAGTGGTTGGTGAGCTGTGCGGGTCAACGAAGTATGGATAACGCGCAACTTGTTGCGCTACGGGCCAAGTTCGTTGTGATATCGGGTGGTGTGGTCGCCAGAAGAACTTTCACGGGTTGCAGGCCCGCTCTGAGTTCGATAGCTGGCACTTGGCAACTTCTGCAAGGCCACCTGCAAGGCCACCTGCAGCAAGCAACACTCCTTCTCTCCCAGTTCATCAAAAAACACCGCCGATACGGATTACGAACTCCGTATAACACAGAAGAATAGGGTCAGAAGAAGGGTTCAAAAACTTTTGAAACGCTTCTATTTAGCCCAGGACCGTGAAAGTTTTGCAACACATTACATTTACCATTCTCCCTATTTTCACTGAACTTGATATTGGCGCCACGTTAAGACTCTGGAAGACATTCCCAATAATTGCAGTATGACACTGTGAAGCGCTTTAATAAGTAAGTTTCTAGAAATGGTGTAATTACTCCGACCAGATTAAACATATTTATTGTTCATCACTCACAACGTGTTCGTAACTTCATTGAGATAAAAACATTGTGCCTTGGATAGTTCACCGAGGAGGCCAGGAAGAAGGAACTGCACGCCTAGTATAACAGACTCAAACTGGGAGATGAAGATCCATTACTTATGTTCAAGGCTGACAATTAGCTTAAACACTTTAAACTTTCCGTACGCGTCACCAATAGCATGGCTACGATTTTTCGTAAGTATGAAATTTTTAGTCAATATTGTTCCTCCCTGGGAGGAGAAACTTCTTAAGTGTTTCGTAAACCACCTTAAAACGCGACGAAAAGCAGGGTTAAGCCATTTTTAATTAACCTCTAATTAACACACAGCTTCTAAGTTTGCCTCCGTGTAGTTCCCAAGAATCCTAACATTTCCTACATAATTTAAACTTGGTGAGTTACGTAGCTTTTCAGAATACTATGGAAACTGGCACATAACGTTTTGCAGCGCTTCAAGTTGCATTACTGCTCGGTAAAAGGGGAGTCACGTTTCCACATACATAGCTTGTTTCAGAGCCTAAATAATTCAACCACGAGATGTGGTGTTCAGGTATGTTATCAGCACCCAAAAAACCAGCTAAAATTTGTTGATCTCGGCAAAACAAATTAGGAGATGTTAACAAAAGAATAAATACGTGTGGTACCAAGTACAGACCCGATGCACGTGCCTTGTCACTCAGGAGTACTTACTTTATTCCAATGACATTTAGTAAATTTTACATTCGGAAAATTGTAAAACGCTTAAAAATTAATTTACAATAAATACGAATCAGGAATCATTGTGGGCCAGTATATTCACACTTAGTACAACACATTAGCATTTCCTTGTATGTCGTTATATTTAATGATGTGTCAATCTTAAGCAGCACGAAAGCTTCTTCAAGAGACAGTTGGCAGAATCATTTTTCATGACAAAAGGGAAATAGCGTGTTTCAGCATGTCGTTATTCAAGCTCTTCGACTGTGAGCACTTTGGCAACAGAGGCAGCGCGAAGGAAGGACGTCTCACATTTCCCTGTTTGATTTCCCAGGTTTATCGAGTGCAAACCGACACATAAGAATACTAGACAAGCGCAGCGTGGCCACAGCTCAAGTGGGTGCGGCCAGACCGTCCGGTATCAGCTGATCCTGCTGAACCTGCTGGATCACGTGGACCTTGTCGTCACCGGAGCCTGGGATAAAAGCACGCTCGCATCGAAGAAGCGACATTTGGCAACAGAGGCAGCGCGAAGGAAGGACGTCTCACATTTCCCTGTTTGATTTCCCAGGTTTGAGACTTTTACCATATAGTGAAACTTATTTGTTTGTTAGGTTGCTGCCTCTGTTGCCAAACCACTGTTGTCTTTGACTGCTTTTCATGATGTCAACCGAAGTGTCAAATCTAGCGCGGGAACTGCGCAAGGACATAAGGGAGCTCAAAAATAGTCTTGAGTTTATCAACAAAGAGTTCGAAACACTCAAGCAGGATTGCGCAAAAGTGAAAGCGGAAAATGTAGCTCTCAAAACATCGCAACTAGCACTCACGCAGGAAGTCGAGGGACTCAGAAAACAATTGCATGAAACATCGCTCAAGGTCACTGTTCAAGACCAATACTCTCGGAACAAGAACATCGAAATTAAGGGAATTCCGTATGAGAAAGCTGAAAATCTACTGAATGTGCTAGGCAAAGTAGGCGACGCAGTGGGTGAACCAATTAAGAAGGAAGACATTGACATTTGTCATCGAGTCGCGTCACGAAGGGCGGACATGGAGCAGAGCATTGTGGTTGTTTTCAACCGCCGTGCAAAGTGTGAAAAAGTGCTTGAGAAAGCACGGAAGGCTAGAATTAATTCATGTGACCTAGGATTTGACAAGCGGCAAGCAATATATGTAAACGAGCATCTTTGTCCGCAGCTAAAGAAGCTTCTGGGCATGGCCACCGCTAAGAAACGGGAACTGAACTGGCGATTTGTTTGGGTGAAGGGCGGTAAAATTTTAGCTCGGAAAACGGAAACATCTAATGTTATTCGAATTGGTAGCGAGGCAGATGTGCAAAAGATGTGCGAGTAGACGCGCCTACATAGATTTCATTGATCTGTTTCATATCTTATTTGCACCATGGGAACAGTTTTACCAAGAGACGTCATAAAGCCGATTTCGCGCGATTGCCTTTCATTTCTTCACTGTAACGCACAATCAGCTAGGCACAAGCATGACGAGTTGATCGCGCTTCTCGGTGACTTCCCGTTTCAATTTGACAATGTAATGATAACGGAAACATGGTACAGATCAGAGGAAGTGTTTCGAATGCCTGGTTTCCAAACCTTTTATTTGAACCGTTCTGATAGGTGTGGCGGGGGCGTATTACAGCTAGTATCTGATCAAATATCATGTAGCGTGCTTCCAGCTTACTCTGCATCGACAACAGATTACGAAGTGTTAAGTCTAGAATCACACAAGTGTGTTTTCACTGTTGTGTATCGTCCCCCTAGCGGCGACATTGACAATTTTTTTGTGTTTCTTGAAATATTGTTGTGCTACATCAGCACAAATCACCTGCAACTTGTCATTGGCGGGGATTTTAATATTAATCTTCTAGTAAATACGCCGAAGTCTCGAAGATTGCAGATTATTCTTGATTCTTTCTGCTGCAGAAACGTAATTACGGCACCCACACGAATTTGTACCAATTCCGAAAGCTTGCTTGATTTGTTCATCACAAATGGCTCGGAAGGCTATGTACAGTCTGGTGTAATTGAAGGAAACATAGGAGATCACTCGCCTGTGTACATGATATATAAGGTTAATCGCGCATTTTGGAAGTATCATCGTTCTGAGCCACTTCAGATTCAAGCAATTAATAAGAAAACTCTAGAAGCTTTTAGAACGGAAATGAAAAAAATTAATTTCAGCTCTGTACTTGACTGCACAGACGCAAATGAAGCGTATAATATATTTATCCATACACTTTTAAAAGTTTACGAAGTTTCTTTCCCGTACAAAAAACTTAAAAAATCGAGAAAGATTAGGAAACCGTGGCTTACTGATGAATGCCTCAGAATGATCCGAGAAAAAAATTCTTTGTACGCAAAGTTTCTTAAGACACGGGATCCTGCGGACTTCACTTCCTTTAAAAAATACAGAAACAGCTTAAATAAATTCTTGAGAAATGCCAAGAACAGGCATTTTGAAAACGTTTTTAATAGAGCGGGAACTAGAAGTGATGTCGTTTGGCGTGAAGTAAATAAACTTCTACTGCCGGAATCGCATAATAAGCAGGAAATTGAGCTGACAATTGATAACAAAGCCATTAGTGCTGAAGAATTCGCTAACAAATTTAACGAACACTTTACGTCTTTAACCCCAAGCACGCATAACATAAATGCAACTTCCTTTCTGGGTAGTCCCAATGCTTACACAGCTTTTTTTGAACCTACTACACCAGAAGAAGTATACGCGACCTTTATGTCCTTAAAAAACAGCACATCGCGCGATATAGATGGATTGCAGATTAAACCCATTAAATTTGTGCTCGATCTTTTGTTACATGTGCTTACTCACATTTTTAACATTTCCTTATTAAACGGCGTCTTCCCTGAGAAAATGCAACATGCCAAAGTGATTGTTATATTTAAATCCGGAAACAAAAACAAGCTAACAAATTATAGACCAATATCTATACTTCCTGTAATTTCGAAGGGTCTCGAAAAGATCATTTGCGCAAGAATTAGATCATTTTGTGATAAACATAGCATTCTAACAGATACGCAGTTCGGTTTCCGGCAGGGAATGTCTACAGAGCTTGCCTTGCTGACGCAAAAAGAAATAATTTTAAACAACTTTGAGAACAAAATGTTAACTCTAGGTGTATTCGTTGACTTTTCCAAGGCTTTCGATTCGGTTAACTATAATACTCTATCTTCAAAATTAAACCATTATGGCTTTCGCGGTACTCCCCTTAAACTTTTGAAATCATATCTTGAGCACAGAAGGCAGTGCGTCGCAATAGGATCAAAACTTTCTTCAGCAAGGGAATTAACACAAGGCGTTCCACAAGGAAGTGTACTTGGACCGATTTTATTTAACATTTATATTAATGACATAACGAATATTAGTCAACATGCACAGTTCTTAGTCTATGCGGATGATACTAGCCTTTTTTTCAGGTCACTCGATATTGTGCAACTTACAAATATGGCAAATAAAACTTTAAACTTATTGCAAAAGTGGAGCAATCTAAACTCATTAGCAATTAATGCAAATAAAACTAAGGCTGTGTTGTTTACGCCACCACAAAAACAAGTAAACTGCAATACTGTTCTTTACCTCGGCACAGAAAGGATAGAAATAGTTGATACTGTCAAAACGTTAAGTGTAATTTTTCACAAACATTTAGTTTGGGATGCACACGTTGAGCGTATTATGTCCACTTTGGCGAGAGCATGTGGAATAATCTGTCGATTACGACACATACTGCCCTCTAAGGTAAAACTAATGTTATACAACAGTCTCTTCCTTTCACATGTTAGCTATTGCAATTTAGTGTGGGGTACGACATCGCAAGCAAACATACGAAGCTTAAAAACATTACAAAAGAAAACTGTCCGACATGTTGTTAACGCACCGTTTGATGCACATACATTCGAGATATTTCGTGCTCTTAATGTGCTCCCCATTGAATATTTCTATGATTATAACCTAGTCTTAAAAATTAAAAAATACTTTCGCTGTAACAACAACGTTTTCACAAACTTGTGCAACTTAGTCAAACCAAGGGAACCGTTATATGATTTCCGAAAACAGAGCCAGTGGGCGTTACCTTTCACAAGAACAAATTATGGTTTCAGGCGATTGCAGTACCAGGTGCCGAGAATATTAAATGTGATACAGGCTTCCCATACCGAACTAAATGCTATTACGAGAAAGGCACTGAAATTTAATTTAATTAATAATGGTCAAATTTTATAAATAACATTTGCCATTTTTCTTTATATATTTTTCTTTTTTTATTCATTTTATTTTTTAGCATGGTTCCACACCTCGCTTTTCCATCGTTCCGCATTTTTTTATTTTTTTATTTTTTTTGTTCCGCTGAACATTGCCGTTACATTGAGTTGACTTTTTGGTATTTTAAAGCGTTTCTGTACAGGTGTTCCTTGTCATTTGTGCATGATTTTTTTTCCTCCACTTTTTTCTGTATACAGATGTATGCCTACATGTACAGACGCAAATATGTATAGATGCTGGGTTGGTGTAGATGCGCATGCGAATATATGTATACAGATGTCATAAATGTTCTGCTGTGAATATCATATCTGTATAATATGAAATTGTTTTTGCACATATGTAACTGATTTTCTTTGTGAATATTCTGCAACTGTTTGTCAAAGACAGGGGACAGGAACCTCGTCAAGCTGCGATTGTGCAGCTTTTTGTTCCTGCCCTTGCATTTTCTTTTTCTGTGCAAAGGAAAATGCGAAATAAAGTTTGAAAGTTTGAAAGAGCTTGGTTTCGTCAGCTCGCCTATTTCATTTTCTTTTCATTTTTCCTGTGTTCCCGTCATGTACGTTCACGTATCCGCGATTTTAACGAGTTGTGCATATATATTCTTCATATGCTAAACGGATTGAAAGTCGGGCGAACTTGTACGAAGTCATCTTCTTACTTTGTCAGAAAAAAAGGGAACAACCAAAGAAGTACACAGCACATGTGCAGTTTGTATCACGTGTGTTGTCTCCGTTTTCTTCGCACAGCAACAAAACAGATTATTCATGTGCTTCCACTAATTGTTAGCTGCCAGTTCAACGCTGTTCTTTCGGGGCTCGTCTTCTCTAAGCAGAGTCCGTGTTTTGTGCAGCTGTTGAAGAAACATACGTGTGCGCGCACATCAGACGGCTGATGGTCGCACGTAGTGGATACGGTCAACGGGCTTGCTGCACGTACCCCGGCGTACTGGTCGGCACTGTATAACTTTGTTTCCGTGAAGCTTCACTTACCGTGCGAACAAAATCACCACCAAAGCACTTCATACATGGTGGTTAACCAGCAAAGCTGAAACATGCAGCTCCGGTGTTTATCACTTGGTTAATCCCGACGGTTCATTAAACGACGGCTTGGTCGGCGGCCGGTCCCTCCGTACGCAGTTGCTGCTTGCGCTCGGCTGCACAAGCCTGTTCTGGTGCCCGCGGGCTGCAGCATCGGCACGGCGTAGACGAGCTCGTTCCCGGTTCCACTCACGGCGTTGCTGATCGAAAGCTGCCTCATCCTCATGAGCACGTATTACGCATGGCCTACCCATTTCGGAGCCAGAAACTCCTGCACACGCTCTCGGCTGCGACGGTGAGCAGCGACGTCACTACTGGCGCAGCTAATCCAACAGCACCTAGATAGCACAAGGTCTTTTCACTCCCATCCATGACGTCCTGTTACCTGGCCTGACTGCCAAAGAATCTAATGGGGTTGCTTCCGAGTAGGCAGCAGTAATTTTGACGCCGCCGTTTCATCACGCCAGCCTTCTCAATTGATATTTCGAGCCAGGTAGCGTGACCTCATGGATCAGAGTGAACAGGCCTTGTGCTATTTAGGTGGTGTTAGCTAAGCGCACCCCTCTTTCTCTATCTTGTTATTTTTTTTTTTTTTTTGCGTAGGCGCATGGGGCTGCGCCGGAGGAGCTTTCGGCGTACAGGCCACCGACAAACGGATGGACGGACGGACGTAGGAATCGCTGTAATAAGCATCAAATCCAGTACCGACAAAGCCGTGCAATTTTCAAGACCATGCGCTAACTCCCCTATTGAAAATTTGCCCGATGCTGGGCATAACGGAATCCATCATCCATCATAATGGTGGATTATGGTAGTGGGTATGCTGGGTGTTGGGCATGGTGGGTGCCGGGTAGCATGCTGGGTGCCGTGCTGGGTGATGCTGGATGCCGGGTGGCATGCTGGATGCCGGGTGGCATGCTGGGTGCCGGGTAGCATGCTGGGTGATGCTGGGTGCCGGGTAGCATGCTGGGCGATGCTGGGTGACGGGTGGCGTGCTGGGTGCCGGGTGGCGATGCTGGATGCCGAGTGGCGATGCTGGGTGCCGGGTGGCGTGCTGGGTGCCGGGTGGCGTGCTCGGTGCCGGGTGGCGTGCTGGGTGCCGGGTGGCGTGCTGGGTGACTGATGGGCACAGCGGGTCAAGAGCAAGGTATGCAATGCATTGAATGAGCAGCAAGTGCACTTGAAAAGCTTATGATAGTCTATATTCATGCAGTCTTCAGTCGTGCGAAGTGTGCAGCCTGTATCTACATGTGACTAAGTATGCAGCTACGTGTTCATCTGCCGTATGGAATAAATATGTATACTGTTATATGTGACAAACATTTTTATTGGCCATCTGGCAGGGAGGCCTCTGCTCTTTTCGGCTGACGGACTCTCTTTCCCTGTCGGGCAGCTTCAGTAAAAAAGCTTCGCAGGTGTTTTCGCACAGCTGCAACACGGTGTTCCGCAGGTGGTGCTGCTGGCCCCGAAGGATGCATGGCCACATACTTCTCCAGGCAGTCTAAAAGAAGAATGCAATAAATGTAGAACTAAGTTATTTTTGTTACAATTTGTAGTAAGTCAATGAAGGAAATCTGCTGCAATCACTTCAAGCAAGATTCAACGAAAAGTTTCAGATATTAAAATGCAGTACGATTTATTTCGCATGAACATGCTACCTGGCATGCATGCCAAAGTAGCTTTAGTTGCAGTGAGAACACATACACATTGTTTTGTTGAGTAATCTGGGATTCTCGTCGAGTTGGCTTGGCTTTGTGTGTAGCTTGGCTTTGTGTAGTAATTCTTCCTTCATTTCTATTCTCAAATAAGATAACATCACTGCAAGTAAGCCAAAAGTGATGAGAGGCCACATCTTGCAGAAGTTCCAAGGCTGTGAAAGCAGCACATTGGAAAGGCAGTGGTTTAAAGGGGTTCTTTGATTCAAGCGTTGCATACTGCTTCAGGAAGCAGGATGTACACCATGGGATTCACATATACCCGATAAATAATTTAATAATAGCATTACTATACCGAGCGATTTTTCAGTTTCTAGGCTCCGAGTGATGCTATTACGTCGTAGGAGAGTAAACTCAACACGGCTTGGTCACGTGGGTCACAGTAAAGTGACATAAAACTATGCTGTGTCGTCTGCTCGCGCAACACGTGCTCTGCCAGCAGAGGTAAACAACTGGCAACTCAAAGTGCATGCCGCGATTGCTATAATTATTGCTAGAGCGACGACGGTAAGAAAATATTGCGCCTTGTGAGAGTCGATGATTCATTCTGAAGCACCGTCAGTGTTAGCTTTGAAGTGAACCGGAAAAGGCCTAGCGACGATATCGGCGCCGCCGAATGATCCGATGTGGTGAGGCTGCCGTCGGTGCCAGAGGGACCACTCATCGGTCGCTGATTGGCCTTTACACGTTGCGAAATGCCAAGTGAACAAGACCACTCGGAGCTGCTGAACTATGCGACTTGCAGATGCTACGTTAACAGCCCTCCGCTACAGGGCTGTGCATGTCTCGGTTAGCCAGGGGCCAGGGTAAGCTCGGTTAGTGTTCTAGAAGCCTGTAGCATAGAGAAAGGTGTTCTATATGCCTCTAGCTCGGTCATAGTGGAGGCTATCGGCATTTCATCGCTGCTCATCATATGTCACATTTTTGTACTAGTGTGCTATGACCAATATTTTCGTTCCTCCGCTGTCACAGCATAACAGCCACGCTAGCGATGGGTCTCAACCACGAGGAGGAGCTTTTAATGACTTTTTGGAGCTGAATTCAAATTATTTTGAAATATTTGCAACGTCTAATACCTCGTTGTGGGTGCCCTTGCATACAGAAGCAGCCTACAACAGGCTTTTTCTAGCCTCAAAATTTGGTGTCTCAACCCCTTTAAGCTTCTTTTCAGACCAAACAATTTGGCAAGTTATTTCAGATACTTCTTCAAAAACATTGTAAGGAATGCTCCATCATCGAAAACTATGATCACACAAGTCTACATTACACTTTTTCAAAGACCATGAGGTCGCTGTAATGTACCTACTGTTTATTATATTACACAAATTACACTAACATCATTCCTTTTTTTGGCATTTCCCTTTGCTGTGTGTACACCAACACTACTCGTACATACCGTATTTACTCGCATAATGATCGCACTCACGTAATAATCACGCCCCTAAAGTTTTTGTGAAAATTCGTTTTTTCCTTTGCCGTGTAATTATTGCACCATGAACTTGTCGCAGCAATGTCGTGTGTCAAGTCTAGATAATAACGATCGCGCTTACCATCCGTCAAATGCTACGTGAACAGCTCTTGAAGACATACCAAGCGGTCTGCACACACCCAACATACTTAAGCAGTGGCCCCATTTCATTCCTTTCATTACTTTCCGCACTTCTATGAAAAAAAAAAACTAGAACCTAACTTGCCTCAGCTTTATTTGTAGGCTTCATAATGGCTGTGGTAAACAACATAAGAGCGCCTTTAGATTCTTTTTGTCTGCACTCGTGGGCTGTTTCTACGTCACTGGCAGCTAAGTGCGCCCATCTGTTTTTGTCCCCTCAATGCGGACACGGCTACATTACAATTATTGTCGCAAACTAGCCAATATTAACGACATTATTCATTACTGATACGGAAGAAATTGCTACAATGGGCATAATGTACTCACGAGAAGAAAAATAATCATGTTCGGCGCGTTCGGCTTGCTCTGCCGGACACCATTTTTGTTTTCGTGTCCCGTACTGACAGCGGCAGCCGCCAACTTGTTGACCCATTGTCATCCCGCAGTAAATGCGGGGCGAAAAAAGAAAATGTTTCTTTTCATGGGACATTTACCCCCCGTAATGATTGCACACGTGAATTCGTGTCAATTTTTTTCACAAAATAGTGTGATCATTATGTGAGTAAATAAAGTACAACTTTCAGATATACAGCAGTGTTTCTTAAATCAGCTGACTGTTTACTTACTCTTCACAGCATCCACTTTCGCTGGTGTTGCCGCCAGCTTGCCGGATGATTCGGACATCGTCCGGCAAGCTTGCCCAGTCAGGCTTCTTTCGCCAGCTTCTGCTGGGGCCCACAGATGCCTGGCTACATCCAGCACGCATTTTGCATCTCCTCTGGACTTCATTATGTATTGCCACTTATTTTCAGGCATGTGGAGGCTTTCACCAACCAGTACCTGCAAGACACGAAGTATTTTTTTCACCAGTACTCTTAACACTAAAGCACACTTGTATAAAACAGTATGGCATAGCTGAGAAACATCCAGTTCTGATAAAACCCAACAATTTCTGTTCTGCACATCAGAAATGTTTTAAAAAATGGTGTTAAACTAAATCTCATCTTGAAATTGACCTTTCTGTAATGGGTACTAATACATGCAAGTGACTAACTTGACAAAATTTGCGCACCTTGCGTGAGCAAACAGTCATATTTTATAGTTCAACACTGCAATAAAGAAATCAACGAAGAAAGCAAAAAAAAAATTGGTTCCAATAGGTGCAGTGCCGAGCAAAGAACAGTGAAAGAATGAGTTCGAGCAATGAGGCCTCAAAAATTGCAAGCCTTCGAGTTTTTCACACATACGCCCCCGTACGACGCCGGTTCTGGCCGGGTCTCTACCGCTCTGTGCCTCATTATGTCGCAACTTGCCAATTGTGTCAGCACCGGAAGAAACCTCCCCTGCCACCTGTTGGACAACATCCAATTGAAGTTCCCTCTGAACCTTTTCTTTCACGTAGGTCTTGACCTGCTCAGCCCTTTTCTGATGACAACTAGAGGAGGAACAAGTGGATGGCTGTCGCTACTGATTATGCGACATGCTATGCGATAACAAAGCTGTTGCCGACTAGTTGCGCAACTGACATCACTGATTTTCTCCTCCCCGATGTTATTCTCCACCACGGTGCACCTTGACAGTTACAGACCTGGCCGCTCGTTCTCTCGAGTTGTCGACGACCTCCTCCACTCTGTGCACAAGCTCTCCACCACCTAACACCCACAAACAAACGGTCTTACAGAATGTCTCAACCCAACACTTGTAGAGATGCTGTCGATACACGTTTCCACTGATCACTGCAACTGGGACACGACGCTGGCCTACGTGACATTTGCATATAACTTGTCCTGACATGACACCACAGAATATTCAACCTTGTATGTTTTGTAATGGTTGTGAGATTTAAACTATATGTCAGTGGCTGGTTAGGAACGCTGACTTTTCTTGAGGCTCATGCGTGTTTACATTAGCACTCGACTATGTATGTGCACTAACGTTACTTTCCCGACACGTGGCATAATTGTTGATACAAACATCTTTTTTACCTGAAATTTCATTAGAAAGCACATCTATGCAGACAAAGTGAAAGAATTCGGCCTCACCTGTCCATTGACAACACAAAAGAGCTCATCTGCTTGAGGTGGCCCTGTGTGTGCTGCAGCAGGCGAAACAGCACTGCCTGATGCAGTCGCCTCCACTGCAACCAATGGCAAAATTTATTGAAACATATAGTGGTCGTGGCTACTAATTCAGTGCAGAAATCACAGGAATAAAAACAGATACATAGGCAGGCCAACATATATGCATGATTATGCACTGAAAGCCTGCCATGAAGTTACAATTTTAACTAGCTTAAAACTATGGGGTTTTATGTGCTAAGAGTATGATTAAATTATGTGGCATGTCACAGAGGGGGGACTCTGGAATAATTTGGACCACCAAGGGTTCTTTAACATGCACCTAAATCTAAATACACGGGTGTTTTCGCGTTTCACCCCTATCGAAATGTGGGTGCCGTGGCCGAGATTCAATCCCGTGACCTTGTGCTTGGCAGCGCAACACCATATAGCTTTAACTTGCTTAAACCAGTGCTTTGTTAAAGGGAAGCTGCAGAGTTATCCAGAAAAAAATGAGTGAAGAGCTGTACATAATGGTTTTCAACCCTCCGAATTCGAATATTGCATTGAAATTGAGCGAAAGAAAGCGCAAACAGATTTTATTTTGACAAAAAGTGCAGGAGCAGACTCGGGGCAGCTCACGTGCCTCGTTTCTGTCTGTTATTGGTCGGGCACCTCGTGACGTCGCCAATGGTGTTCGTCCGGACCGACCGCTACCACCACACATGAAGCAAGGTGCAAGGTGGTTTGGCGCTGTGGTTTAGTGAGACGTTAATGGTAAATCTCGAGAGGATGCGTTTCTCTGAGGAGTTCGGCGTTGCTTCCTACATGTACATAGCGGGCCTCTCTAAGAAGCAAAAGTTGCTGGTAGCAAGCAGTGCTTTCGACGCAAACGAAAGCGAAGTTTTAGCATCTCCTCATTTTAGAAATGTTATTTGGTGAGTATGCTTTTTGCAAAGCTGTATTCAGTGATCCAGTGAGTTTGTTTCCGGGCAAACAACTGTACTGTTATGTTACTGCATGCCTCTTCATGGAACGTAAGCAGGGATGCGATCGTCGGCATTTGTGCGCTGCCCCAAAGCTGTCGGCAATATACACAGACGGTTTACATGGGGGAGAAGTTTTCCACCTCTTGTAGCACATGCAGTGACCTTCATCAGCGCGTCATTCGCACGCTACTCATAACCGGAGCCGTAAAGGCGGTGAATTCCGTCAGCTACGTGAGATAGCCGGTTTCTCTTTGTGCGCGAGGGGAGCGTCCTGGTGTGCGCTGGCTTTCGAACACATGCAAACTTTACACTTGCACTGCGTTATGGCAGCTGCATGTAGGCTGTTTCACAACATACATGCGAATAGAAAATTGACGGCGGTTTGCGACGAAACCTGCATCAAGGGTGGGAGATAAATATGTACCTTCTGTTCAGCGTGCAAACACGAAGGAGCTAGCAGTAAATCAAAATGCAGGTTTGGACAAGTTCGTGTATTCATCAGGTCTTCAAAGACCAATTACCAGTCCCCGTTCCAACTTTGTGCATTCGTTTCCCCGACCTTTTCACGCTGCATTTCGAAAGCCTGCTAGCAGCAAGTCGTACTCTCACTCATCCACGCATTATTGATAAACTCTGGTAATAAATGTCATCACGGAAGTGATTAGAGCACAGCACTGTTGTTTTTGAGCGCTTGAAATTCTTTCGATTCACAGCAGCCTCCCCCTTAGCTGCAAACTTCTTGTCTTGCGGGAAGCACTGGAACATCGTCGCGGCTGCTGGTGTTCGTGCAATACCGTCAAATACCACTCTACATACACATAAACAAAAGAATGCAGGGTCGAGCGAAGCAAATTATGACGGCACGCATGCAGAAACAAGCGCGGTCAGGCACGGTCGGGAAGACTGCGAAGGAACGAAACACCAATGCCGACGTCACTACGCCCCGGTTTCCAGTCTCCACTCGCATCGTCAGCAGCAGCGCACGGCGCTCGACGGGGGGGCAAAGCAACAGCGCAGTTTTAACCGGCGATTACGTCACTCCTAAGTGAAAAATCCCACGCAACATTTACCTGCATGGTTTATAGGATTCCCGCATCCGTATATGTGCGTCTTATTGAATTCGACAGACTCTTCAGCTTCCCTTTAAGCCACAGAATCACCACAAAAGTAGATCCTTTAATGCAGTTTTGCTTGGTGAAATAGTACACTTGTGCGCTTAAGCAGCAGGTATAGCTTGTAATGTTGCAATTACTATACTAAGAAAATGAGGACAGACTTGCATAGTGTGCATACTCGCTATAACGGTGCATACTTAACAGTGTTCTGCAAAGCATTCATTGCACTAGTATATGTAACAGAAAGTTATACCCTGCCTCAATGTAACCATAGTTGACAAATAATATGTTCTCTAAATTAATTGCCACAAAAATGGTCCTTCACCACCAGCATCACTCCTCTGTCTCTAGAGGTTGGCCACTCAAAACTGTCGGCAGACACGTGCACAGAAAAAATATCTTGTAAGTGGTCTTTTGCTTTGTATCTTGACCAGTAAAAGTACCTGATGTGTTTTCTCCACTAAATAAAGAATAAAGCTCACTCACATGCAAGTCCCATCCTTGCTGTGGTTGACGAACCACTGTCGCTTTCGTCCATAGCGGTGGACTCGAGCACCCCTGCACAATCATAAGAAACTGTGAAAACCATTTTGCTTTGACAAGAGCTTTATGCACAGTGAAACCTCAACATAACAAGCTATTTTCATTTACTGATTTTAGTTCCACTGAAAGCCATGTATTTCTTAGGCAATGTGCAAAAGTATTTTTGCGACACAGTTTTAATCAAGTTTTTAGCCATCTGATATATGTGCTTGGAACTGAAAGGTAAATCCTGAAATGTCGACAGATGCAGAGGTTATTTGCATGCATTCTTTCATATTGCTATGTGCTACTAGAAAATGATGTCCACCCTTGGATTTAGACATATCCACAAGCCGCAGTTGCTTGGTGATCAGATGGTGATTCGCCTTGTTTGATGTTGGCTCGATTCTATGGCGGCCAGTGTTTATTACCCTTGTAAACATTTTTACATATATGTGCAGCCATAGAACAAGGAATGGATGACGAATGCCAACTAACAACCGAGTTTATTGATCGACAAATCATTATAAATGCTTGGTCATGTGGTGCGTACCAATAAATTAGGACATTCAAAATGTCTTTTTCTTTGCGATGCAGTATAAAAGACATTTGGCTCACACACGAGGCAGAATCTATGTACATGCGATGCCTCAGCTCTCTCTAGGCATGTTAGTTTGCCATTTTTTAACAGCATTGCGGTTTGGCAAAACGGGGCCGCATTGGCAGTGCCTACAATGTGCCGCCAGATTTGAGCCTGTAGAATTTGTAACAGCAGCATTCAGTCTGTTTATAGTACGTTTTGCGGCATGATAGCGGTACCGTGTACACCACCACTACTTAACACAAAACGAGCTGCCAAGTGCGTTTCATCTTACACAAAGTTGTGGATGCCTGCCACGTTTTGTTGACCAGATTTCTCGTCCCACTTCGCTGATCTCACAGAAAAGACAACTCAGACCAGATATTTGTTACCAATTTTTTTCAGTCCATGTCCAACATCTCGTGTTTGCAAGGAGTAACGGCCAATTATTTTTTGTTTGTGCTGTTTTGGGCGATTGTCTTTCTCCTCTTGACAAGCCCTTCATAGAGATAATAGTAGATTTAGGAAAACTGTCCTTCTATAGCTGGCTTAGCTGTCGTGAAAAACTTAAATCGGCAACAAGGTGACAAGACTTCCCAAGAGCCAAAACTAAACATGCTGCATGTATGCTGCTTTTTAATAATTTTGAGTGTGCTAACCAGCCTTAAGATTTGAAGTTGAGATTCATTACATGTCCCAAATGTGAGCAGTACAAACCAATATTGACTTACTCGTCTGCACGCTAAAAATTAGCATAAAGAGGCATACAGTCGCCGACCAATTTTTCGGACTCCAAAAATTAGGACATGCTCGATTATTCGGTCTGCTTAGCGGCACCGCCACTCTCCCAATAGACCATAATGTATAACAACTGCCGAAAGTTTGGACACCTTGCAACCTCTAGTCTGATTTTTCGGACACTCCTTGAGCGAATTCGATCGAGAGCACCATGCATGGGCTTTGACCGCTGCCTGGTTCGACTTGCTGAATGACATTTTTGTATTGAACGGAGCCTCCTTGCTGCCCCACGAAGTGGCGCTACTGCAAATCGCCGCTCATCATCGTTTCTGCCCGGATAGAGTGGCTCTACAGCAGTTCCGGTTTCAGCTTAGTAAGCCATATCAAGACAATCCAGCAGCTGATTTGTTTCTTCGCGTACGACGCTGCGAGTAGGCCACATTTTTCTTTTGTGCAACTGGTGTCGGCGTGACAGCATGGTGATGTTTGCTTTGTGTGCTGTGTCGAGGTTGCGGTGATCCAATGTGGCATACGTAAACATCGCGTCAAGTGTTTAATGACGCAGACAGCGCTGGGCAATGCCGGCAAGCGGGTTCCGGGAGGCCTGGGATTTGACGCCTACCAATGTGCTCCCTACTGACGCCGAATATATTCTGCCGAGACCTGCGCAGTGGTTTCATTTCAATTCCGGACACCGTCTCATTTGAGTTTCACAGCTGCTGACACTGCTGTACTGACATGCGCAGAACTCGACGAAGGGCGAGATCATTCTTCAGGTTTCTGCTGCACCGCCGGAGATGAGTCGGAAGATGACGTACCATGTGCTATGCTGCCGTCGCATGCGGAGCGTGCACAAGCAGTGACTGTGCTTTCAGCCGCCTATAGTGACCGTGCGACCCTCTCCGAGATTCAAGCTTATCTGATTGCGCGTAAACGGGACAGCGTGCAACGGCGCACTCACGATTTCTTCAAGCCTACTGCCGAGCCCGAATAAGTGCGTGGAAATAAAGGAGTTCATTTTTTTTTCTTAATCTGCTTTTTCGGACACCTGTTTATTCGGACATTTCCGCAGTCCCCGTGAGGTCCGAATAAACGGTCGGCGACTGTATTTCACCATGGAAAACATACAAAAGTTGACAGTGCAGCAGCTTCTCAGGGTTCAACCAATATATTTGTAAGACCGGTATCATAATAACTTGGTTTGACTGTACATCATTTTTTCCAAATGAGAGAAAGTTGTATTTCTGCATGAAAGCATGAGGTATGCAGTTCTGTAAAGGAGTTTTCTTTCTTTACGTAACGGCAAACAGGTGCGCGTTACAATTGAGGGTGCGTTAGAATCAACTAAATGCGGTACTTGCTGATGCGGTACTATCCACCTGGACTGTTTGAGCAATTTGGGAAGTTATTTTTACAACTGTAAAGACCTTCAAAATCTCAAATTACCAAAATTCACAATGTAATTACATTTTTCGCTGCAAGTGTGGCTTTACTATATTGAGGGTTAGGTGTATTAGTTCCATTGCTAGCCAATTCTATTGCAGATGCATGCAAGAGACGAGGTCACACATGCATTTCACAACTAAAATTAAGTCACCCCATGACGTATATAGTGGCTTTCCAAAACCTGTAAGCAGCTATCAATGTTTGCAGAAAGTAAAAAGCAGGTTAGAGGAAAATGTACATTGACAGTGACAACAGTCGCAGACAGAAGGGTGCCATGCATTTGCAACACCCTTATTCTGGTATGTTGTCTTCTACCTACACTTACTGAAGCTGCGGCACGGAAAGTGCAGTTTTCATGCTACGTGAGATGGGTGGAGGAGGACTTTTTCTAGACCAACTTAAAAAATGGTGACTTCCTGCATTAGCTACACTCATCTGGACACTGTACATAAAAAAATAGTCTAGCTACCAGTCAACCACACACTTTGCTCGTCAAGTGGCATATGCACAACTTTTTTGAAACATGACTTACACAGATAGGCACACAGAAAACAGATAGGCACACAGAATAACAGTACCTTCATTCAAAGATGCCGCTGCGCAGACCAGTGGGTCTGGCACTTCTGCAGCCTGGTGGCCCATGGTCACCGAAGGTTGGTCTCCTTCTCTGGACTTGCTGCGAGCAATCTCTGCATTTAAATTTATTAATGCTGTGTTCAAATAACTGCCAGCAAAGCACTGTTATACACTTCAATTAGCAAAAAAAGTTCATTACTGTCTGCCACTGCTTCATAAATGTGAGGTACAGGTCATGTATTGAGCACACATATTTAGTAGATTCCAACAGGTATGCATCAAGAATGCACCCTCATGCAAGGGTACCAATGTAGGCTTGTTGGTACATCTTGACAAAAATGGGGTTAGAAACACAATTACAAAAGAAGGCATGCTGGATACACAGACACTACTATCATGCATGCATAAACATGCATTTCAAACGCTACTCGAATATCATGGCACACCTGCTATCCCACCAGTATCTATCAAGCGACGATCCACAATGGTGTTTATTTCCTTCACCGAGCTGAACTAAAGTACCTTGAGCATGTGTTACCAATAACCTATCTGCTCAGGTTCAGTTTATTAGGCCAGTAACTTCACAATTTCTGCCCACAATAACTTTGATAGTAGCTTGAACTCGTAAACCAGGAGAAAATTCAGGAGTCGCCAGGTATGAATAAGGGATGTCTGCAGTGACCATAATGACAAATAACTAGGCACCAAGCAAACACTATGCTCGATGTAAATAATGAATAGCAATGTTTATGTGTGAACTTCGTGTGAAAAATGCACCATGAACCAGCTGGGTACTATTCTGATTTCAATATTGCACTCTGTCAAACAAACTATTAAAGTCTGGGGTTTTACGTGCCAAAACCCTGACACGGTTATGAGGCATGCCATAGTTGGGGGACTCTGAATTTATTTTCACCAGCTGGCATTCTTTAATGTGCACCCAATGCATGGTACATGAGCTTTTTTGCATTTTGACCCCATTTATACGGGGCCACCATGGCCAGGATTTTCTCCCATGCCCTCAGGCTTACCAGCGCAGTGCCAAAGCCATGTTGCCACCGCGGCGGGCTGTCGAGCAAATTATTATGACCAAGAAGTGGAATATCAAAACCATAAGAAGCCAACAGGCAAGACACTAAAGGAAAGCATATGGGAAGTTTAGTTGTACATTTAACTGCACCATAAAAATCATGAAATAAAAGGAAATTTCAGCAGACAAATAAACAATGCGCCCCTGGTGGGGACCGAACTAACAGCCATTGCATTACATGTGCATTTAGTGGCAAAAATATCCTGTATGCCTGCATTGGCTTTTTTGCCTGTTAGCTTGTTCTGGTTGTCATTAAGAAAGATCAAGCGCCTCGGTTTCTTTTCTTGATCAAGTGGAACAACATGATGTTTGCTAAATCTGTGAAACCATTGTAGTTTCATCCCTTATGAATGCATGGACAATATGGATGGCAGTGCTGCGCCTTGTTGGCATTATAAAACAATAGCTCATTATCCTCATGTACTTGGGGAATTAATAAATTGCCCACAATGATTTTCTTTACAATCCAGCAAGAGCATATCCTTATTAATTGAAAAGAAGTACCAGCAGCGCGACATCATTGGAAAGTGTGCTAATGCTGCACAGTGCTCATGGGAAAACTCAACATAAGCCATTAAGCACCAAATTGTGGAAGCGAGGCAGGCAACTAATTTGTTAATGTGGCCACTATTTCTTGTTGTAAGGTGATAAGGCTACTGAGAAATACATTATGTACTCACCAAATTTATCCAGCAGAGCTAGGGTTAATTTTTTATTAAGCTCCTCTCCTTCTTTAAGTTTTTGCTTGAGCTTCCGCAGCTCTGTTGCCTGTTTTTCAATCGTGGCTTTGAGTTCAGCCACGTCTTCTGGTGGCTCACTGGCCTGAAAATTGAAGCAGTGCAAATAAATAAGATGCATCACTATATTCTACTGAGCAGTGTACTCCTGTCCATTTTGGCACACAACGTGGCTCCAAAAAAGTCCTTTATGTTCTGTTCATACCTTGTGCTGCTCCAAAATGCGTTCATGTAGAGCCTCTGTGGCTGCAACACGCTGTTTTTTTATTTCTCTTGGTGTTGGCTCCTTCTACAGAGGTGGGATAAGCAACAGAGGAAAAATTAAATGCTCCCTCAAGGTAAATACCTATAGATGAAATCCTATAAGCATACTTGAATTTGAAGCACTAGTTGCCTCATTCAGCACACTTTAAAGTAGCTAGGTATGCATGTTTGTGACTCGCCTTGCTTTAATAAAAAGAAGATGGTTGACCAGTGGTACAATCATAATGATACAGTGATACAATCAGAATACTAGGGTTCAAACATGTAGCGAGCTGCTTATCACACATGTATACCAACCCGTCATCACACAAGTGAAGTGGTATCCTGCACAAACAAGAGGGATGAGTATGTGCTGCAGCACACTTCAACGCCAATCGGTGCTAGCACAGCAGAAGGCTTGCTGTTGTAACGAAAGAGCCATTTACAAGTGATCTGGGTGTTGAATACAATACAAATAAGTTAGAAGAGAATGTTTGTAAAGCGCACAAGAATGTGCCTTCGAAATACTGAAATCAACAAAAATAATGCAGCAGAGGCCTGAACAGTTTCCAGGTAATGGTTAATATCTCAACTGAGGATACAGCTTATGAAACTTCAGTAGTATCTGTAAATTCCACACTGTAGTTTAGCATTCGATTTTACTGCCACACCTAATTTTTGTAGTTGATACTTTTTTCTCTTCATATTTTGGGGTCCGTTTTCATTGCAAGGGTTCCCAAATTCCACAGGACCGAGAAGTTCCTTGAATGACACATTGGAGTTCGGCGAGCTGTCTAAATAAATCTGCCCCATGTTCCTTTCAGTGTATTTTCACATTAGAGCTTGAATTAAAAAATTAAAAGCATCACAACCCCACTTCGGTAGCCTTCATGAATAAGATCATTGCGACAGTGGCAAGGGTCACTCGTGCTTGTTTGTGAACGAAAACTTAAGGCGGCTTGAAAAGCGGTCAGCAGAGCTAACTGTTAGGAGAACAGGTGCGCTTCTCTGCTTTCATTACTAATGATTCTGTTAATTTGAGGGTTGCAGTTTAAACGTTGTAGTTGTGAAATTAGGCTAATGAACATATTTTTACTAATCACTTAAGTGGACCACTAATGCAGTGTAATTGCATAATTGCACTATTTGCGATAAGCATGTCATAGTATCGTGTTGAGGGCCACCAAGTGGAATGCAGGTATTTGGCTTTAAAAGTGCCCATCAACACTACGGAAGATGTTGAAGTTACTGGAATGATAAGCATGTCAGTCTCTGTAGGCTGTGCCAAAACAAGCATGCTACACTGTAAGCCACGGGATAAGTGCTGAGGCAAGAGAAAAACTGATTCAGCTGTTCAACATGATTATGGTTGATGTATCTTAAAGGTAAACAAGACAAAGTAAATGATAAATGTCAAGACGTGCTTCCATAATAACAGTGCCTTATTTGTCTAACGTGCTTGTAATGAAATTAGTTGGGGGGTGAAGGACGTACCTTTAGTCTCATCTTACGAACAAAGTCACTCGTACTATGAGATGCTGTGTATTCCTGAAAAGATGTGAAGTGGCAATGCTGTCTTGAAATTGTTGCACTAGCTTGGTATGATGTTATAGATTTTGATGCCATTTGCTCACGCTTAATGAAATCCTTACGAGTAAAAATGAACGCATTGTGTTCCAAAAGAGCCAATGACTGAATTCAGGAAATTTTAACTCCTGCCTAATTACAATGGCTTAAATGCGAAAAAATGCTTTGCGATCTGTGATGTCACACTGACTGGTTTCGGTGTGAAATAAAAAAAAAATTGATCATGATTTTATCTTCTAATAATCACCCCAGCTGTTGCCGCAAAATCAATGAAACTAATTTTTAAAGATACTTTTTATTGTAAGCTGATTCAGTACATCTCTTTAGTGTCTTTTTGATGTTGCAAGGTAGGCTCTGCACTTGCAATGCAACTCATGTAGAACACCCTTTTTTGGGAAACATTTTTCTTATTGGTACCCAGCATTTAATGTTTGTCATATTTAGCTTTCAACTTCTTGCCCACATTTTTTCGAAATGAAGATAGTTCTGTTAGAACCGTGTGTTTTGTTTGGTCATTTTATGGCATCTTTAAAAACCTACATTTTCATTTTCTGTGGTGGGGTGTAAGTATGCTTCTAATAGGAGAGAGTACGTGTGGATAAAGCCAAGTAGAGGGACAGCCTATTTCCTCATCAAAGGTTTGGAATATTTTCACACCCCTGCTTGATCTACCATGCATGTCTGGTACTTTTCTTTTTGAGCAAAGGCTGCTATCACTTGTATTTTGTTAGTGTTGTAAAATCATGTTCTCTGTGCTGTATGCAGTGCTGTGTCAATTGCACCAGTCCACGTTTCATGAAAGTTGCTACATTCGTATACAAATGAGATGACTTATGCCAAAGCTATGCCAAAGAGCGGTGAACAATGCATGTGACATGAGCATATGCAAAGGATGCTGTACTTGTATGCCTTTCTCCACTCAGATGGTAGTGCTGCAACTGGCATATGTATATAACTACACTTACGTACACTGATTGATGTTCTGTCATTTTGGTGATAATGGATATTGTTGGCTACAGCTGCTGTAGAATTTATGCTTTGTCACTGCAGTCATCGATTGATCTTTTGAATGCCAGTTTTGTTAGACTTGCTTGATAATTTGGTAATCTAAGCAGTGCTTCATAGAGCCACACCCCAGCCACTCCTTATGCCTATCCATAAAGCCATATATGCATGGTGTGACAAATTTCGAAAGCCATATAACAATGTTGCTAGACATTTATATCATCTCCACACATCACGTCGTAAAACTTGTAGTTGCAAACTAATTGAAGTCTTCATTTTAAGGTTATCATCCTCGCCCTTGCCATTGGCAAGTGATTTTTGACTTCCGCATGCAATTCATTGCTTCAAGACGTGTTCACTCACTGTCAAACTAATTTTCAACCACAGTTTCTGTGCAATATAATGCATGTTAGGCCTACCAATATGGCTTGAATGACTGGATGGCATGGTGGCAGGTGACAAGGCGCCATTGGAAGGTTGCTGCTATTTTTACTTTAGCGGCCATGAATGGCAGTCAAGCCCGAGATTGTGTTTACTGATGGCTGATTGCCTATTGAGGGCCAACCTCCTCATTGCTATCAAATTTGCCTGTAAATGAGTTTGTTTTCTCACATTATGCTTCCTGTATTTCTGAGCTAACTTGATTGCGTACACCCTTGTCCTACTGCAGCATCTGTTTGGTAGTATTTTACCTCTGTCCTTTGGCTCCTATGCTATCAGAAAAGGAACGTACCTTTGTTCAGTAAGACCCCAATTTGGAAAGTAGTATTTGTACATTTTAGCCATTTTGTATCTTGCTTTCTATACTTAATAACATTGCACATTTTTGTGGTATATCATGACCACCTGCTATAACATGACAGCAGAGTATTGGTAGACTAACTAGTTTCTTTTTTGTAATATCTTTTTGCACTAGGGAATTGCTATTGAAATAGCAGTGTGAAAATATTTGAATGTTAGAATTCAAATCAGAATAGTTCCAGCCATTTCTGTTTTTTTTTCTACACTTCTTTACTACACCGGCCCTTTCTTTAGGAGTAAAAAATATAGGTTGCCCAAAGGGCGTGCTAGAGGGGAACTGGGTGAAGCTGACCATGCTGTTTGTGTGGAGGTTGGAGGTTCCTTCATGTTCTACTTTGCACCAAGAAAAATATGTTTAGTGAACCTAAGCACCAACTTCCCGAAGTGCAAGTTTTGAAGTGTTTTCCAGTGCCCTTATTTTCATAAGCCACACTAGCTACTTTTCAATTGGGGTGATGCACTACTGGGGAGAGGGCATTCGGTGTGCCCAGAAAACTGGTGATAATAAATTAAATTATGGGGTTTTACATGCCAAAACCACTTATGATTATGAGGCACGCCGTAGTGGAGGGCTCCGGAAATTTCAACCACCTGGGGTTCTTTAACGTGCACCTAAATCTAAGTACACGGGTGTTTTCGCATTTCGCCCCCATCTAAATGCGGCCGCCATGGCCGGGATTCAATCCCGCGACCTCGTGCTCAGCAGCCCAACACCATAGCCACTGAGCAACCACGGCGGGTAAAAAAAAAAGAACTGGTGATAATGTCAGCATCATCTGAAGCAGGTGAATTGTTACAGTGGCTTCCTAGAGTGGAGTCTTTGGGCACTGAGTGTCCAGGATGCACCCTCTTGGCCACATAGATATAACCAATTACCCATAGCTTGATGGTTGATGTCAGTAACAGTATCTAGCTGTGTGATCTGGTGTGCCACCTTAGCAGAAGCAGAGGGCAAACTTCCGAAATGCTGATGAAACTGTTGAGCCACATCCATCTGTTGAGAGTAAAAAACTTCTCTATAGAAGTCATAGGCAGTAACTGGCCTCTGTGAATGAGGGTTGCGTGGGTACTGATCAAAACGTCGATCAACAAGGTCATTGTAGGATTGTTGGGCTAGATCATAATGCAGACTGTCTCTGTAGCTGCTAAAGTAAACAGTGAACATTGTTAAACTGCGCGAACAAACGGACCACATAGACAGCATGGGACAAGGACGGGCGCAGACTTGCAACTAATGTTTATTCCACAAAGACCACATATAAGTACACCCCCGACATACACCACTGCGCATACGCGAAAAAAGAAAAAAGAAAAGAGAAGAAAAACCTTGTATATGCAAAACGCGACCTACCTTCGCTCGCCAATAAACCTCATCTCACTGTTGTGTAAATAAACTGAGGTGTCACTGACACAATCTTGTCCCTTCTTTCTAATATGGTACGCCTCGAGTAGCTCTCTGGCTCGGCTATCTCGGCAGCGGCACAAAATCTTTACTTCCTTCATGATCGGCTTGCACGTGCACGCCAAGCAGTGGACTGGCAAGTGCCCATTCATTTTATTTGTAATTGAGAATTCATGCTCACGCAAGCGCACATTCACGCACCTTCCTATTTGGCCTATGTAAACTTTACCACATGATAGAGGTATCTGATAAACTACTCCAACACTGCAATATACGTGGAAAATGGAGTGTTTTGTTCCGCACCCTTGGAAGCTATCTTTACTTCTTCCTATGTGCGAGCATAGCCCAGCGAGCTTGCCGGGAGCCGAGAACGCTATCTCAACTCCATACCGTTTGACAACCTTTTTTAAGTTGTGGGAACTCTTGTGAACATAAGGCACAACTTTACGTTTCTTATTTTTGCGCTCCCTTGTGTGTTCAGTAATATTGCCTTCCATCTTTATCTTCTTAAGCACTGCCTCCACTACTCCTGAAATGACTGATTGCGGGAAACCTGCTTCTTCCAACCTTACAATCTGCCTGTCAAAGCTTTCCTGTATTTTGTGTGTGCAGGACTTTCCTGAGGCTGATATGATACACTGGGTGGCTATTGCCCGCTTTACCGTTTTCGAATGAGCCGTATCGTAGGGCAACAATTTCTTTTGGGATCTTGGGTTATATTTCCAGCACACATGGTCGTCACAGAAGCTTGTAGCGCTGTCTAAGAAATGAATATTATTATCCTTTGTTAGTTCATGGGTGAAAGTCAAACCCTTGCCAAGGCGCTGAAAGATGTGTAGTACACCTGCGATGGCGTTGTCATACGTGGAACTGGCTTGCTTTTTTAAATGTACAAGAAAATCGTCGACATAATGAAACGCGGTAACAACCTGGTCACGATCAATCCCTTCGTTTACCGCTCTGTCAAATTCTGATAAGTAAACATTGCATAAGATTGCGCCTGTCCTTGTCCCATGCTGTCTCTGTGGTCCGTTTGTTCACGCAGTTTAACAATGTTCGCTAATATGTACCAACTCGCCCAACAACAAGTTCTTCTAAACTATAAAGTAGACAGTGTCTACCGGGTGCTGCCAAGGAGTAAAAGTGGGTGCATAAACAATGTCTCAAAGCATTGGAATTGTAATATTGTAGTGTATAACATGCCTGTGCTAATGACCAGGGACATGGGAGGTATTCTCCATTTCGGTGGGGGAAAAAATGCAAAAACACCCATGTACTTAGATGTAGGTGCACGTTAAATAGCCCCGGTCCACTTTCATTGCCATTAATTTATCATTTCTTTAATACAATTAGTAAATAGAAGTAATTTCCACTACGTTGTCCTTGGTGTCTTTGTTTGTTGGCTTCTCATGGTATGATTAACAAAAATCGGGCACCTCCATTAACCCCCTTTCTTCTCATCACTAAGGTTGTGTAGTTCTAGAGCCTTGGCTATCAAGTTTCCAAGTTGCCCTTTGAGTAGGCAGTTCACCTCCCATAAGAGCAGTTTTGCAAAATTGCTGCCCTTTGGAATGAGGTTGACAGCAGATTACTTCATTCGATGCATACGACAAATAATTGATGACCTACGTATATTGCTGTATTGGGAATGGTAATGTCATGCAGTGTGTAGGGCAGACAACTTGCAGTCTGATACAGTTACGGAGTTTGGCGCACGAACAGACGGGAATGCAGTCAAAGGTGATGGCATCGCACAGGATGATATGAGATTTTGATACGAGAAAATTAGTGGCCATTGGGTAGGTTTGTTTCGCACATGAAAGTACTTAGATGTGGGAGAGGAGAGATCGCTTTGTGCTGTAGTTGACTCAGTCAAATCAAGAGTGGTGGAAACATGTCAACAAAGATGCAGAGACTTATTGGTGCTTTGTTTGAAAATACATTGTGATTTCAGTGAAAATAGAAAGCACAGCCAAAAGTGCTCCATATTAAAATTCATATTTTACATTGCTTGCACATTACTTGTCTTTATGGTGTAATGGTTGGGTCATTTGGTTACATATATGTCTGTATGAATCAAAAGAATATATTTTTGTGTAGTCTGCATAGGGAACCTGCACAAAATTGTTTTGTGCTAATACTTGGGTGTGCATAAACACCAGTGGCAATGCTTTATCAAGTGACCTACCCCATTAACATATGTGCTGCTGTGTGTTGCTTGTACAATCCTAAGTAAAGCATCTCATCTCCACAACACACTAGCAGTGGCCTGCTTGCGATAGGGTAAGTCTAGCATTTTTAATAAGAAGCAAAAACTAATAGCAAAAAAAGAAATTCATCCTACAGCACGGAAAAAATTAAAAGTAATTCATATACCTTAAAAGTGTCCCTCACAGGCACCAGTTATTAAACTTTGTACTGCAAAAACTACACATTGTAACTTAAAGATATCTTCGTTCGTCTTACAATTAAATGGCATACCTTTCACGAAATATTACAGGATGTACACATTTAAGCTCACTCTAAAAGGCTTATTTAGCATTACATGTTCTGTCATAAAGTCTGGTTCCATATTTAGTGTAGTGCGCAAAACAATGGGGTGGATTTGCTTTTTCACCTTCGTTAAAATTTTCTTTTCTCTGGTGAGTCGCATTTCTTGTGATTACAACAATTCGCTACATCTACATTGCAATGTATAGTGTTCAGTGGAAACACTATATATAGCTAATCTCAAACAATGCCTTCATTAGAAATAAAGCCTAAGTTGCTTTTGTCTTCTATAATGTACATTATATAGCTTGTTGATCAACAGTTACATTCATATACACAAGAAAAGCTGCTGCAACATCCAGGCCATCCTTCATTGCAACCAAAAAGAGCAAAACTATTTGATTTAAAATGCTGCATACATTAATTTCTATTGTTACTGTATAAAATAAACAAAGCAATAATAAAATGTTCGACAGTTATGTCCGAAGGTAAACATCCTTACTGACGCTTTGTTGTTGACATCTGCATGCTAAGTTTCCTGAAACTCCGCAGATTTAGAGGCTGGGACAGCGCATAAAAAAAGAAACATTGTTAACAACCTAATTTATGCAATATTTGCTGATTGTTATAGTCTGCAGAACTACTTTGCAACAGTGCACTGTTACAATAGTGCTGTGCCTGGAAGAACATTATCCTTCAGTTATATTAGAATCGAGTTGGGCATTTTTGTTAAAGTGTCAGTATTATGTGCTCTCATAATGTGCTACATGCATCATTGTCATTTGTACCTATTACTCACCAAATTATATCAGAATAAAATTTGTTTGATATGAGGATTCCCTGCCTGCTATTGATCTCTTGACACCCACTGAGAAAATTGTGGTGCTTCTCGCAATAATGATGGGCTTGCATTTTACCATAGCCAAATCAGTGAAGTACAGGTACATGTCTGGAATGCTTTACCATCATCATCAGTATTCCCAATTTGAGGTGAACTAGTTATTTATTTTATGTGCTGTACATGGAAAACTGGGAATAAAAGTTGCACTGAAGCAGCTTGACCAGATCCCACTACCTACAAAGGATGGCAAAGCAGTGAGATCTTATTCTCAACAAAAACCAACATGAAAACTCAAATCATTACAATAATAAACATTACTATTAACACTCTCAAATTTAGCAGGGTACAATAGTTAACGATTAAGCGTCATAAAATAGTATGCAGAAATACTTGAATAAATGTTAGAAAAGTACATGTGCACATAGATTTATATAAGCAAAAACTGGGACTACTGTGATGCCATTTGGCAAATCAAACATAACCCTCTGTACACATCATGAACCCACCCTAATGACTGTGTCACTACTATTGCCATAAGCCACGTGTTAGGTTATTGATGTCGCATGCATTCACCCATTGTACTCCTGCTATGTATCCCACTATCCACCCAGTACTCCCAGCACGCCACCATTCACCCACTATTCACACAAGTCACCCAGAATGTATCCTACTACCCACCCAGCACACCCCTCATTTACCCACCATTTACACAGGTCACCCGATATGTGTCCCACCATCCACCTAGCACACCCACTGTTCACCCAGCACATCCATCATTCACCCACCATTTACACAGGTCACCCAGTATGGGTCCCACCATCCACCTCACGCACCCACCGTTCACCCAGCATATCCATCATTCACCCACCATTTACACTGGTCACCCAGCATGTATCCCAACATCCACCCAGCACACCCATCATTCACCCAGCACACCCACCATTGAGACAAGTCGCCCAGTATGTATCCCACCAATACATCCCACCATCTTCCACTACACCCACCATCCACCCAGCATACCCACGATGAATTCCACCATACCCACCATGTTTTCCGTCATGTACATCAAATTTTCCATCATACCCAGCATAAAATTCATGATGGGCAATGCTGGGATTTTCAATAGGGTCCATAAACGTACTTTGCGCGCAGGGCAATCACTTTCACTTTACCCAATGAGAGCTATTCAGAATCATAGCTGCACGTGTCGCACATTGCAATAAGACCACAATCAGAGCCAAGGTCAAACTATAGTCACGCTTGTGTTCGCTTTACGCGATCGTGGCCTTTCGTTATGAAACAAAACAACCGTGAAATGTATGCTTGTTTTCAGACAGTCGAGAGACCTCCGGTATCATACGGGTTTTAAAGCCGCAAAATATATTGAAGGCACACAGCCCGGCCCTGCGAAGATCACATAACCACTCCAATGAAGAGTACTTCACCATGGAGCGCCTATTAAATCATCACAATAACAGTAAATAGGGAGGAGGGAAAGAGATAAGTAGAAGGCAGGGAGGTTAACAAGAATAACGTCTGGTTGGCAACCCTACACCGGGGGAATGGGAAAGGGAGAAAACAAAGATAACAGGGAGAGAGAGGAGGGAAGGAAAGAAGGAAATTGTGGTGAGTTCGCTGACGTGTGTGGTCTTACAGAAATTGCATTAATAGTCACAGATGGTCGCACAAGCCCGTCGTCCTTAAGAAGCACAAAAGCGCCTTCACCGCTTTATGGGCCGACGGGCGATGCGGGCGGTGTTCCAGCAGCACCTGCACAGAAAGCGGCCGATTGTCCAGTTTAGAAGGCTTTGGCAAGTTCTTGTCTCTCTGAGGTGTATTGTGGACAGTGGCACAGCAGGTGGTCGATGTTTTCTTCGGAGCCACAGAACTCGCATGGTGCACTGTCAGTGACTCCAATTAATGTAAATTATGCCTTTCTGAAGGCAACTCCTAACCAAAGGCGACAGAGAAGCGTAACTTCACGTCGAGGAAGTCCGAGTGGAGGTCGGAGTTGCAGGGAGGGGTTTAGTCGATGCAGTCGTGTAAGTAGTAAGTTTGGCAAGTTCCACTCGGTCATTGTGAGACTGCGTGCCAGGTGTCGAAGCTGCCTTGCGGCGTCTGTCCTTGAAAGCGGAATTGGAACGCTGTGCGCTTATTGATGTGCTGTGCGAGCAGCTTAATCGGTGGAATCATTGCCACTGATTCCACAATGGCTAGGTACTCATTGAAAGACGACCTCGTGACCTTTTTGTTGAACGTGATGGTAAAGCTTCGCGATTTCGTATGTCCATTGGTCATGGCATCCGTGTCGGAGAACTGACTGCGTGCACTGTAATGCCGGTTTTGAATCACAGAACACAGCCCATTTTGTAGGTCTTTCAGAATCAATGAATTCCAGTGCTCGACACAGGGCCGTTAGTTCTGCAACCGTTGAGGTCGTGACATACGATGTCTTGAACCGCAGTGTCATTCCCCGCGTTGATATAACCACGACACCATCAGAACTGCACGACGTAGTTCATCCATCGGTATAGATGTGCACGTGGTTGCTGTACTTTTCATGCATAAGAATTAGGCTCAGCTGTTTTAGAGCAGGAGTCGGTAGATCTGTTTCCTTCTGTAGTCCTGGAATCATTATATGTACTTGTGGACGGCTCAAACACCACGGAGGAAACGCTGGCTTGGCCGCAGGTGCGTACCCTGAAGTAAACGACGCACGATGTGCACTGACAATACCGCTAAATGTCTAGCAGGACCTTGCAGCAGTGAGGCTCGCCAAGTGGTGGGAAGGGATCCTAGCATAATGCCTGAGACGCATACGCATTGTCTCAACGGTAATATGCGGCGTGATTGGGTAATCCTGCGCAAGCGCAATGGTTTAAGCCGTTGATGCACTGCGTGGTAAGCCAAGACATATCATAAGGGCTTGGGCTTGAATGATCTGAATCGTACGCAGGTTAGTCTTGCAGGTGTCGGATATTGCAGGCAGACGGTATCGCAGGAATACAACGAACAACGCCATGTATAGCTGCAACATAGCGTGTATAGATAACCCCCAAGTTTTTCCTGCAAGGAACCTGAACAGGTGACAGATAGCAGTCAGCCGCTTTTTCACGTAATTTACGTGCGGAGGTCCAAGGTAGGTCTCTGTCAGTTACGACTCCCAAGAACCTGTGACTTCTGCTGTATGGTATAAGTTGCCCGTTAATAGATACGCCATAAGCAGACATTCGCTTCCTCGTGAATGCCACCATTGCGCACTTCCCGCATGATATTTAAAGTCCTTGTTCACGAAGGTAGCAAGATGTCATTGTGGCTGTCTTCTGAAGCCGATCGCTAAGCTAAAGTCAATAAAGGTATAAACTGTTTTGTGAATGCGATATGTAGAGAGAGATATATATATAGAAATATATGTAGAGAGAGATAGTCGTTTAATCATACGAAATGCAGAGATGTATGCATTCATTATGCGAGTCGATGAAGTTGAAGAAACTGTCTGTTCTGAAGTATAAGGTGATCGCATCCTTTTGCCCAGTTGATCACTTTAAGTACACTAGCTACATTGCAGCATAAATGTTGTTTAGGCGACACCAAAAGAAATATTGCGGGTTTCTAGAAACTGCTGCATAATATAAACAAAATGGAAAGCAAACGAAACCTCAACGCAGAAGTTATGCAAGTAGTTCTGCACGTCTTTTAATTTCACTGAATGTAAACTGTTATCAAATCGCTCGGCGCAGGACCTGTCTAGAACATCCAAACTTTCTTGGGCGTTGTCGCGAATTCTGCGGTAAAGGAGGTGTGTTTCATAACAGAAAGAATTGCTCTCCAGAAAAACGTACAACGAATAGTGTGGCACACGTTCCCGTAATTCGTCCAGTCACGGAATATGGTGGCTTCAGTGTCTCATTGATGTTTTAGGTCGGCATATGGGACGGGATTCGGCAATCTTTATGTTTGCCTCCATTTCATTGGTGCATTCTTGATTGGAGTCACTATTAAAAACCTCGGTGCCATACTAATCTGTTTTTTTAACTAAGGACTTTACAAAACTAACCACACACTTTATTGACAAGGGCTACTGCGCTTATGAGCCACAGAAGTGTTCATAAACTTACTAAAGCTCGTGAACGAAGAGACACGATGATGAAATGGCAACTTTAAAAAAGTGGAAGTTGAATCACATGGGGGGTCGGGGGTGGAAGACCATGAACAAGTCCGGTTTAGAAGTGAATATCCATGTGGAAGATATTCATATTCCTTCAGACGAGCACTGGCGCTCGAAAGTGCACACTGAGGACTATTTTTCGGAAGAGAAGTTGCGCGAGAAAGAAAAGAGTTTGTTTGAGTTCGCACTTCTAGAGCTACGTGCTATAATTGGGTTATAACTGCCAGAACAGCAATCTAATCTCGGACATCAAGCTGCAGATTCGCCTCCTCATCTCTTGTACGCGTTCCTAACAGACTAGAGGTTTTAGCATGGCAACAAGCCCTCTAGAAAAGTATAAAGCTGGCTTTTCCGATGCCCAGTAGCTCAAAATATGTCGTCAGAGTCATTGTTTGAACTCTGATTACTACATAGCTGGTGCATTGTTTTCGATTTCGCGCAATAAATAAATAATCGTAGAATAGGAAGTAACAGAGGCGAAAAAATTACCCTAGTGCAAAAACTATCTGCATTCTTGGACTAGCTCGGCAATCACATTTTTGCCAATAGAAACTACGGGAGAGCCAGCTCGAAACTTTTCCAAATGGTTCATTTCGTGAGCTTTGCTTGCAACTACCACTTGTAGCAAATGAATTGCTGCCTTTGATATGCAGGTACTACCGCGAGCAAAGGTATACGAGCCACATACACGCAGAAAAAAAAGCGGTCGTTATTCGTAATTCAGGAACGCAAGCTCAAATTGACGATTGAGCTGAAAAGTTTGCAATGGTACGTTCAGACTACAGATCTAAATATCTTGTTATATTCATGGGCTGAGAAGAAATCCACTTATTTGCATCATCCCTGGTCCGTAATCCCTTGCTTAGGGAATCACACTGTAACACTTGACAGCTGTGCATTGTGTCATGCAAAATTATTTCTAGAGGCAATGGAAGAAATTGCTTATTCGTACATAAGTAGGCTATCCTCTTCCAATCCTCCTGGAAAGGGCCAGCAGGTCTCTGAGCGAGAAAAATAAACTGAGCTTGAGTTCAGTCCGTGAATAAAATTCAGGTGGTGTCATTTAAAAAGAAACACTTCGTCGTGTAGATGAGGCAAAATTAATCAAGGCATAAACATCGCACACTAAGTGGTGTGCGTGCCCGCTTATTTTGCTCACTATTGTCGATACCGCCTTTGTTTCGCCAGTTTCTTTGAGCCTTTTACTCCATCTGGCGCCTTTTATCTGAAAAGCACCTAGACGTTTCGTTTTACATGCTTGTTAGGCTTCTCTGTAGTCTGTTTTGTACATGCTGAAATGTCCCAACTGAAAATCTCTTAATATGACGAGTCTTATCGTTAAAGTGCGAAAAGTGGGAGAAAGAAACATTTTAGTCTGGGTACATAATGTGCTTAAAAGGAAAGAAAGCAGCTGTAAGTAAACGAAGACATGAGGAGTGATGCACTTAAATTTCGTTGCTTTGTGGTCGAAACCCGCAACTTGGTTGCGCTCTGCTCTAAAAGTGCATTAGTGTGGACCCCGAGAGAGAGAATCAGAGAAAGGCAGAAGCTAACCGACAGCTAAAGCAAGTTCCTTGAGAAGCGGAAAATGGTGTTAATGGAAGAGCGGCTTGCTCTTGTCTAGTACCTTATCCTTAATGCCGTGTTTTCACGAGGCCTCAAGGGCTCACCATATCTGGCAGCTGGACCAGCCGCAGATTGACTCACATTTTTTCCTGTTGTGCGCGCCTTTTCGCTACGCAATCACATTAATTTTCTCAGTTTCTCGAGCCGCTATTTGTGACAAATGCGGTGCTCCCTTGGTTGTTCGAGAGGAAAACCATGCGTGACTAAAAGTTCCAGCAACGTAAATGTTTGAGGCCTCTAGTCAAAAGCGAGTTATGATAGCCGGTGAACATACACACACGAACACGTGCGCACACAGAGTGTGTGTGAGAGAGAGAGAGAGAGAGAAAGAGAGAGAGAGAGAGAGAGTAATGCGACTATCAAAAGAGTCTTGCAGGGGACCATCGCTTCGCGGAAGGCTTCGTAATTTCTCTGAGGCTCAAAACAGAAATCAAGAATGTTTTCAGCGACCTTAGTCACTTTGAGAGTTGCAAATATGGCATGTTGATCGACGACTATGTTTGTCAGGGAATCTCGAAAGGCTTTGTAGATATTCCTAGGAATTCATAATAAGGGAAGTTCAGCTTCAATCTCTTTTCTGGTTTAGGGTTGTGTCTTCTCGGTGCCCCGCGTGCGCCCTCTCGATATTTGACGCTTGTCAGACAATGGTCAGTTTTGCATTTAATTCTGAACGAGAAAAAGACAAATTCACCGCAGTATTGCTTCGTTGCAGTGAAAACTAGTTTAACAAATGCACTTCTTTTTAATTCATGTATCACATTTAGCAGTGGCATTCTTTGCGTCATAATCTACTGTGGAGCCACCAGCTGTGTTGCAAGTTCAGATTGATTTTAAACGGTGTATCCTGAAGTTGGAAGCGCCTTGCAACAATATTAAAAAAGGCGTTCTGAATTCAATTTAATTGAATGTTTATCTACAGTACCATGCATAAAGTATAGTATTGCTGGCCACCTTCGCAAAAAGAAATCCGGTAGGCTGTGTCCATTACACCGCAGTAAAGTACGTGGAGCGTATGGGCTCTCGATTACCGAAAGTACGTAAAGAAATACAAAGTGACATTTGTTCCTGCATTTACAAAGCTTACATTCTGAACTTATCACACATCTAGTAGGCGTCCTTTTGCAATCGCGCTCGCTCCCTATTGCTATCGATTACGATAGCAAATTGGTAGACAGTTATACGAAGTAAGGATAGTAGTTGTATCGGCCGTATAAAATTGGAAGCATTCGCTTACTAACTGAATTAACAAGCATGGTGTCATCATACACAAGCAAACATAAACACATCAGATTCGACGAGCGCGTACACTCGCTGTCAAAACTCCTCTGTGAGCAAGCACGGCAGCAGCAGCGAGCGAAGTGGACTTCATGCTGTCTGTTGCTTCAATGCAAGAGCGGCGAGGACACGCGCGCATCAAGGTATGAACCGCCTGCAGACGCCTTTCAAGACAGGGCGCGCGCTACCGTGCGCGGCCGTGCACAGTACACACTTGTTGGCGTAGTCGAAGACACCCTCTCACCCTCTCCCTCCACAAGCTCCCTTCCGCGTTTCATTGCCGCTTTCCTCCCTTTCGCGCGCGATGTTGAGCCCCGATCGTCAGTTACCCTTGCGCCTTGTCGCAGAATGCGTAGTTACTAAGGGAGCACAACGCTGACCCCCCCTCCCTCCCTTCCATGCCACCATGGCCTTTCGCGCAACGGAAGACGGCGCGTTTGCTCTCCGCTTTCCTCCTTCGCGCATTCCAGATTGAGCCGCGATTGTCGGCTTCCTTCGCGTGCTTTCATTCGGACATACAGCATACGACGCGCGACGACGGCGACAGCAGAAATGTGCCTGGAGTCTCCATATAATTGCTATATTGACTGATCATCGCCTCGTGGAAAACGGCCTCTGCGCACCATCGATGAGCACAGTGACGTCACACCATCGTGATACGTCACGGAGCCTGCCAGCTATAAATCTGCTACCGAGACCTACGATCATCAGTGGACACGGCAGCCCTGCCGTGACGATGTCACCTGAAGTGCCTTTGTATGTGCAGGTTAGTGCAAAAAAATACGGTTTTCGTGGTGATTACCTTTGTCTAGTTGTGCTGCCGTGTCCACAAGTGCTGCTTGATTGTGCCTGCGACTGTTTTTCAATGGCATGCATACTTCTTAAACTTTCAGGGGATGTAGAGGAAAACCCGGGGCCTATTTCTGTAGCCGCCCTAAATGAAATTCTACAAACCCAAAAAGATATTTTGGCCAAAGTTACTCAAATTCAAGGAAAACAAACTTCGTCTGAGGCAGGCATAGTGAAAATGCAAACAAGACTCGATTCCATCGAAGCAAAACTCGTGGTCCTAGAGAAATCCCAAATAAGGCTATCAAATATTGAGGCTACTATGAGTGATTGTCAGGCGGAAATCGCTGCACTAGCTAAACAAGTCGATGGCTTGGAAAATCAATCTCGGCGTAGCAACCTGATTGTAAGAGGTATATTGGAAGATGAGAATGAAAACGAAGAAACATTGCTGAGAAAAGTAAACGACGACGTTTTTGAGGCAAAACTCGGAGAGAAGCTAAGTACCATTGAGAGAATACACCGTCTTGGTAAGGTGAATCCGGGTAATCACCGTCCAGTTATCCTTAGGATTGGTGATTTTAGGGAAAAAACTAAGATTATGAATAATTGCTACAAGCTTAAAGGAGGGAAAATAAGCATTTCAGAGGACTACAGCAAAAGAGTGCATGATATTCGGAAAAAACTCTGGAATACCACTGTTGACGAAAGGAAAAACGCGGCCAAGGTAAAGATGGTATTCGATAAGATGAAGGTAAACAAAATCCTTTACGCCTGGGACGAAACTACGAAACAAAGGTACAAATGCCATACCCCTTCTCAGAGTGGCAATTGACGCAAGAACAAAGGGTTAAAACCGTTCAAAGTGATAAATGTGAATGCCAGAAGCATATTAAATAAACTTGTCGAATTAGAAAGCCTAATCATAGAACATGAACCTCACCTAATAGTAGTCACCGAAACTTGGCTGCACAAGGATGTACTCGACACTGAAGTCACCCCTCCTAACTATAAAATAGTAAGAAGGGATCGAGAAGACAGAGGGGGGGGAGTTGCGTTAATTATCAAAGACAACATAGCATTTTCTGTACTTCCAGATGTGAATGGCGTAGAAGCACTATGGGTCAAGATAAAATTAGATCCACAAACAGTCTTCATTGGGGGTGTTTACAGGGCTCCAAATGCTCCGTTGGACGTCCTGGTAAATCTACGAACATTTATGGACACTTACCTGCCTCAGGATGGTAGGACATTGTTACTTGGAGATTTCAACCTACCCGGCATTGACTGGTGTTCGCAATTACCTGGAACACGAGAAGTGCCTAGTTGTGAGCAGTTACTTGAACTGGCTTTTTGTCATAATTTAGTTCAAGTTGTGTCTGATTACACAAGGATATGTCCTACAACATCATCCATACATGATTTAATTTTTGTTTCCGAACGAATGCAAAGTTCTGTCTGCGAATGTGAAACACTGGAGGGCTTGTCAGATCACAGGATGGTTTTGTTGTCATTAAAGGCATCACCAGATGTCATAAGTACTTCGTCCAAAAAAAGTTTCTTTAATTTTCATGACGCTGATGACGCTGCTGTGATAGACTGTCTTGATTATTCATATTCAGATTTTATGCAGCTGTATGATTTAGGTGCTAGCACGGACCAACTATGGGGATTCTTTTCGGAATTAGCAGAACGGTGCCTTAATCACTTTATTCCTAAGAAAACTAAGTGCACGAATAAAAAGAATCGCTGGATAACCAGAGATATACTTCATCTCAAACGAAGACTTAAACGCAAACGTAAGGCTTACTCACCCAACCCAAACCCCGAAAATAAACTATGTATTCGCCGCATGAGTCAGGATTTAAAGAGACTTCTTAAGGAATCAAAAGACCGATTCTATAATGTGACGCTCACAAAATTTCTTCGCGAGTCACCTGGCAAATTCTGGCGCTATATAAATCCGCCTAAAGTTCTGCATCCTGCTCAGACCGACGATAATGCCCATAAGCGTGCCGAAGATTTTAATCTATATTTTTCATCTGTTTACATACGTGATAATGGTATACTGCCTCCTTTTAATGTTGACACTGAAAGACCTCCTATTACTGATTTACAGATTAACGAGCAAGGTGTTCTAAATCTGCTATTACATATTGACATTAAAAAAAGCCAAGGTCCAGATCGTATCCCAAATGAGTTTTTATATAGGTACGCTGAATGGATATCTAAATACTTGTCCAAAATTTTTCAGTCTTCTTTTAGTAGCGGATGCTTTCCAACTGATTGGAAGCGAGCAAAAGTTATACCGGTTCATAAAAGCGGTAATAATTCTGTTAGTAATTATCGCCCGATCTCGCTCACTAGTACAGTTTCGAAGTTACTTGAACACATCATATCCAAACACCTGCTCGGCTATCTCGACCAGCATGATATCCTGTATTATCGTCAGCATGGCTTCCGAAAGGGGCTGTCCACGATTACCCAACTGATAGAAATAGTTCATGACCTCGCAGAAACAATAAATTCACGTGGTCAAACAGACATTATCTACCTTGACTTCGCAAAAGCATTCGACAAAGTTTCGCAACAAAAATTGTTATATAAGATTAATGCGGTCTTTAAAAATCAAACACTCACACAATGGTTTTCTGCGTATATATCCTCCCGTGAACAGTGTGTAACTGTTAGAGCTTGTCAGTCGAACATACTTCCCGTTGCTTCTGGTGTACCGCAAGGTAGCGTCTTAGGCCCACTCCTATTTTTGATCTTTATTAATGATTTACAAAGTAACATTGATGTTCCATTAAGACTTTTTGCAGACGACTGTGTGATGTACAGTACCGTAAATACAGTTGATGATCAGATTAAATTAAATTTAAACCTGCAAAGAATAGTGAAATGGTGTAACGACTGGCAGATGGAGTTAAACTTTAAAAAGTCTGTGTTCATGTCAGTAACTAGAAAGAAAAATGTTCTTGATTACAATTATCAAATCAACGGTTATATGCTTGAAAGAGTCGACCAGTATAAATACCTAGGCATAACATTTACATCAGATCTACGATGGAATACCCACATTGACATTGTCATTTCCAAAGCTTTTAAAACACTATGGTACCTGCGACGCACTATGCACAGTGCTACTCCGGATGTAAAGTGCCTCGCTTACAAAACCCTAGTCAGACCGATAATCGAATATGCTAAAGTAATATGGGATCCTCACACAGCAACTAATCGTCACGAGCTTGATAGGATTCAGTGACTCGCTGTAAGGTTTATCTTTAATAAATACCGCCGGAACCATTCTTCAACAGAACTCTGCCAACAAGCCCAACTACCTATGCTAGAAACCAGAACCAGATATGAAAGACTAAAAACTCTTTACCTCATTATCAATAATCATCTTAAAATAAATAAATCAGATTACTTTGAGATCAAAACTAATGAAACATCAAGGCATCGTCATAGTAAGTTTATCCCATTACCGACTATAAAAAATAATTGTTTCAAGTTTAGTTATTTTCCCCGAACTTGTAGAGACTGGAACTCCCTTCCAGATTCTGCTGTTCGGTCGACATCATTGGCTGAATTCCTACGCCACTTAGATAATTTCATCTATGGCACTAGCATAGGGCGATGAGATCAGATTGCTGCTGTATAAGATTGCTGTTCTGATTTCTGAGTGTTGCGTTTTTGTTTATGTGTGCATTTCACGAGATGATCTTTTCTTCCTTTAACTAATGTATAATTATGGTTTTCAATGTGTTCTGTACTACTTATTTTGCTGTTCAGTTCCGTTTTTTCCACTCCTGTTATAGCCCCTCAATGAGGCTGACAGTATTAATAAATGAAAATGAAAATGAAAATTGCAATAACACATTTTGCAGCTTGAATCACGTCCGCGCTTAAAAAAATTGCATTCCATCTAAAAAAAACTGCCATGCCGGCTTCTCTTACACTTCTATTTTTAGGTGGTGTAAATTATATTCAAAAAGAAAGTATGGTCAGGAATAGAATCGCAGTACAGAAGTTGCTTAGTTATTGCTATTTTTGGGGAAACATACAAACTCTCTTCCAAAGCTTTCCAATGCCTCACATTTGGGCAAGAGTTTCCAAGCACGACTAGCAAGAAAGCAATAAGGGGCTACGAAATGAAAATATTGGTCGAGATGCCGAACATTTCAAGGTTGACTTCGGTGACGAAGCATGCGGCAAAAAACATGCCCTGTGGGATGATCTGCTGCACGCACTAAACATAAGATTTCGGCCAGATGACTGAGAAACAGAGCGCCAAAAATATTTTCAGTTTTATGTCTCGGCCTATGAATACATAAAGCACCGGCAAAGACGGACATACAGCGGCGTAAGTTACGAAGGAAAAAGCCCAGGACAAGAACCGCGCGAGTATCCACAAGCAGCAGACGACTCGTGCATTGCATCAATACTTATTAAAGGTGTTCTGCTAGTCTTAATGAGGTAGGGCACGATGCTACGAAAACTAGTATCGCCAGCAGCACACACGTTGCAAGACTTTGATGTGGATGTCTACTTGGTTAAGCTCAGCGACTTCTGAGAAGACACTGTAACTAAGCATTGATAGCAGTTCTCACCAACATTGTCTGCAAAACTTTCTCGCGTAATGCAGCCGAGAAGCCCCGCGGGCGCGAGCCACTGCAGTCGCCAACAAGTGAGCCATACATTTCTTGCCTGCCTCTTATTGCCTAGGGTGCGGGCGTCGACGCGCATACACGCGCTTCTTACGCGAGAGTGGTGTCCATATGTCGTTGTTAGTGCCGGCGACATTATCTTGTCGCGTGACTGCAAAACAGTATACGCTGCACCTTTCCTTTTTCGGTTTCATTCAAGTGGTAGAATGATGTTGGCGCACCAAAGTGGCATCTTTTACTCCTCGTCTCATAAAGATTCAGGGTTTTATACATATATAATAAATGCAAGCGCTTGTTAGTTCCCCCTCTCGTTTTGAGAGAGGGGGCCGAAAAAACACCTTGCCGGGAGGGGGAGCCCTATCCACGTCGCAGGCGTGATGCATAAGATGGGGGTTGTTTTGCTCCCACTCGTGGGAATGTATTATTTTCCGAAGTTTTCTGTATTCCGCTTTGCTTTCCTTGGCTTCATTATCTGTTGGCTTAACGTGGTGACAGCTAACGAAAGTTGAGACCCCCAGATTCCCAGGATTTTCCTTCGTTCTGGTTAATTATATATAATGACATTTTCCACTCCGGCAAGCCTCTCAGTGTAATTATAAGCTGCTTAATTTCGTGGAAGTTTGTTGAACCACGTATAATGCGTCAACAGGCTTTGCGATGCATTCATTATCTTCAAGAAGACAAATAATTACTGTCTAGACCGTTACTGATCCTTAGGCTCATCTCGTTAATTGGGAGCATCGACTTTCGGCCAACGAAACAAGTGCGTCTATCGTTCCGTTTCAGTGACCCCTGAAATATAATACATGGCACACTCAGGGCATGAGAAATAATATCGCCTACCCCTTCACCCTCCAAGCTTCCAATCCTCCAAACTACGAGTTGGCAAAATCACTGAAGGCTTTGATCACAGTAGCTTCTATGTTGCTATGTTATGACGTTGAAACGAACCCAAATTTCAGCGTTTCATATTTAAAAGGTATGTCTGCGGTGAGTTATAGTAGCAAAACGTACCTTAGTGAAGTTACAACGCAGTTGTAACGTGCTCCCTCCTGTCTCCGCAGAATGGTCAGAAGTACCACTCTGGCTGCGCTGCTCGCAACTAATATACTCAGCGGAAGAAATCCTGTGTAGATGAGGAGGCGGAGTCTTTCTGCACAGTTCCCTACTGGCTTCTTCAAGGTCATTTGTACATCGGCACGTGTGTTAATGAGTAGGGTCATTCCATTCTCTACACAATCTCAGAGCTTGCTCAGTAGCTTGCTCAGAGGCAAAGTGAGCGTTCAGAGACGGTGCGAGTTAAAAAGTATAATCGCCAACGGAACTTAATCCATCAGGGGATCCATTAGGTAATCCATTTCGTTATATAATAGGCAGAAAACGAAAGCTCTTCCTGAGTTTTCTGAAACGGATCGTCGCTCAACAAACGAAAGTATTCTTACCGCGAAGCAGCTAAGGGCTTCTTTCCCCAGGATCGTGTCCGTGTGTTAACACAAAACTGTCATCATCATGATTGGCTCCATTGTCGTCTTCTTCCACAGCTGACTCATTGGCGCCTCTCGGCGCTGCCGCGCGAACGCGCTCGTGCCAGTGCTCCCGCGTTCGTCAACGTAAATAATGAATTAATAAATAGAAACCACGAAGTCGTAATCAATTTTACAGCGAAGCTGTTACGGCTAGTTCCCTCAAGATCGTGTCTTTGTGTAGGCACATAACTCCCCATACGTGGGCTGATCAAGCAGATAGTGAAATACCGGGCCGACCCGCGGCGGAGGTGCAGCAACTGTTAAGCATGCCCATACGTGATTCGATACCGAAGATAGTGAACCTCCGACCGGCGGCGGAGGTGCAGTTCGCTATTAAGGGGCCCACATACATCGCTTTGCTGGTCATACTGCTTCACAGAGTGGAAAGGCACTGAGTCTTTTTACTTTGTTAGTCTTCTTATTGGGATTAGCATTGTTTATAATATTCGCGCATATTTTCATGAAACTAAGTGTCGATATAACCCAATATCGCGGAACACCAGCTTTGGATACTAGGTTGCCGATAGTGGAATTGGTATATTATGGGCCCGCTGTGGTGAGGCAACGGAGTTTGAAACCAACCGTCAGACTAGCTTGGGATACTAGGTATGTCACTCTGAATGTGCCAGTGTTAAACCTGTCTCTCTGACGCCAACATTGGTCACTCGATATATGTGCCGCTCTTCAATGACGAAAACTCAGACGCTTTTTATCCGGTGCTGGATATAATATAACCCACGTCATATATACTCAGAACATCTTTCCCAAGGTCTGGGTAGTCCGAATTCACAAACGCACCACGCGTGGACTTCGACGCCCCGCCGCTAGATGGAGCAGTGTGTTCGGTGGGAAGCGCGATATAGGAACCCGGTTGCATATACGCCTCATACATGGCGGGTCTCCACGGCGGCGTTACAGCTTGTCGTTATATTCCTTCAGTAATAATTACATTACCGTTCACATTTATCGCAAGATGGTTTTTGCTTGATTTGTTTATGCGCGGCTTTTATGGTCCTTTGCTATACGAAGGAAGTGACGTGGTTTCGTTCGGCGATATGCACTGGTGACAAATGGGTTGGTGAAGCACGTGTGTACCCAGTTGTCACTCACATGGAGGTAATTTTGCCTGCCTTCATATTGCCTCATTGTGCGCTGGGATGGCATTCACAAGAATTTAGATTGATTCTTATAGTTCAAAAGTCAGTTAGGATGTTTTGCATGCCAAAACCACGATCTGATTATGAAGCACGCCGTAGTGGGGGATTGCGGAGATTTGGACCACCTGGGATTGTTCACGTGCACCTAAATTAAGTGGACGGTTGTTTTCGCATTTTGGCCCTATCAAAATGCGCCCGCCCTGGCCGGGATTAGACTCCACAACATTGTGCTTAGGAGCGCAACACCACAGCCACTAAGCAACCCCGGCCGGTCATTTTTATTATTCACCGATAAGAGGTGGGAGATCCTGCTGAGAACATGGGGCAGCTCAGCTTGGACCACTGACGCAGTGCTAAAATGAATGGCGTTACATCATAATACTCAAGTTAAACCGGCCGAGAGTTGTTATCAACTTCCTATTATTTTTTTTATTATGTAGGTTTCCTGAGACTAATGATGCCTATCAAATTATGCTATCTGATTCTTGCTAGGGCACATTGTCTCAAGCGTACGAAGATTTGTCTCGGCAAGTGAGGACATGCGACGGAAGGAACGTGGAAATGTACTTAGGAAAGAAAGCGCCGCACTTCTTACCTCTATTCTTATTAGTGGCCATAGAATTGAAAATTTTAATCCGGTTTCACTGTCCGATGTCCTTGACAGAGACCTAGTTGCAGTGACATTGGTAAAAAATACCTGAGAAATGAGAACGCATGCCATAAACAAATTTTACAAACTGGAATGCTGTATAAAAAGAATGCGGTATACAAACTATTCTCAGTGCTATTGTTGGTAAACATATGGTGAGTGCAGATGACGAGGTTGCACCTGAAAGATACAGCCAATGAGGCAGCAGTTCAACATTTCTATCCATGTGTTTTTTTTTTACTGAAACAACTTCTTGCTACCCATAAAGGAGTATTTTCTTGAATGCAAAATGCAAAAACCAAATTTCGATAGGTTTTATTAGGCTGATGAAGTTCTGGAAACGTTATAGCTCTATGAGTCGAATTTCCAATTCGCCTTAATTAGGTTGCTTCATGCGGCGCATTTCCGAGACGGAATTTCGCCTTTACATGTGGTAGCTCTGCTGGCGGTGACATTGGACTTGTGCGTACACCTTTTAGGAAAATCACACGGCAAGGAATCCGCCTATGCGTTTAGCTGCTGGAAACACGTTAAAACATTTTAGCCCGAAGCGTTCATACGAGAGAAGCGGAAAATTAAGCCGGACTGGCCAACAGTGCGGTTATATTGCATTACATCACTGATTACCGATAGAATTCGATAGCTGAGAAATGCGATGCGATGTTCTAATATCTCATTCATTCAAATGCGGCTCTAAATAATGGATAACCCTGTATACTCATAGGAATGGACTGTTCTCGCAATGATGACTTCGAAAAGCATCGACGACGTGAAATTGCACAATTTCGTAGAGCACGTGCGTATAGTGGGCGATCGTGAAAGGGCACTGCGAAAAGATAGTTCAGCATTTGTGTTGGCTGAGTGCAGCGAAACTCGGTGCACATATTTCGCTTCATTGGCGCAATGTCGTATGCGAAATCTCTAGCCTTCACGGGAAACAAAAACTTCCGTCGGCACAATTGCTACGATTCTGATCTAAATAAGCTTAAATATCATGTTACGAATGCAAGAAATAAAGCGCTTTTACCAATTGTAGGTCATGCGCTATTGATTACAAGGCTACCGCGAGTACACTTCTGTCTCACACAAAAATGTATGCGGTGCTAGGAAGGAAAAATACTTTGATCAAAGTGAGGCAGAGGTGTTGGGTTAGCTGCTGTACGGTACAAGACGCGATACAAGAAATAAGGACGTAGCTTTTAGTATATGTTGCCGGGATTAGCAGGTAACTGTGAATATGTATAATTGTAAGCTTCCCATTGTGCTGTATACTTAAGTTACCGTCAAATGCCTTTGACAAATATTTATTTGTTTTTATGCCAACGAAAGCGGAATAATTTTTCATAATCAGAAGTTTGCCCCTCAAATGTCCTTTACCTGTTTCAGCTGCAAAGCACGGGCCCATTTTTATTTCTATCATTCCTTTTTCATCCTCGCGCCAAACTTCTTGTGCTATAACGTGTCAGTGGTTTGCACACGTTTCTTAAAGAAACTGTACTTTTGTTTCATTATTATAACGATTGTTAAAGTCTCTTAACACAAACCAGCAGGTAGGTTACTGAGCGGAAACTTTAAAGGTTCAGCGTGCGGCGATTGTAACTATTGGAGTCAAAATTTTCAAGCCTTTATGCTTAAATGCCAGCATTCCTGAAGCCACCAAATTTTCTTTTTGTCTGAATATAGCAGCTAAAGGAAAGCAGCAAGTAACCTTTTTTTCTTTCTCTTGAATAAGCACTTTGTTAAGAATCCATGCTCTGGCATAATTTTATTGCTTTTTACTAGGAAGCACCATAGAAGCTATAAAACATTTCCCGCCGGCATAATATGGCCCGCATGAAGCAACCATTCAATCCAGTTTGGCAATAGGTCTTGCATTTAAATCAAAGAAATGAATTATTTTGTAGTAAAGAGGCACGTATTTTATAGAGAAGTTGTTAGCCTCGCGGTGGTTGGCATTTTCCTTCATCACGAACTTGGCCAGCTGGACGACCAACCACTATGGGAAAAAAGAATTTTACACCATCGAAAGGGCCTAACGTCACAGAAGAAGACCGTGCAAGCGCTATGGCGATTTTTGCGATCTACCTGCCTCTGTGAACGTCTTTAACTGGAAGGCCTTGGTTTATTTTGGTTTGGTGCCTGTAGATATAGCACAACCCACTACGGGGGATTGGCCATGAATCGGGCGGCAGTGGGTCAAAAAAGAGTAAATACCTAAATAGAATTTTTTTTACTGAAAATGAGATATTAAATGAATTCTAATCGTTAATAATAATTTTCATGCTATAGTTCTTTAAAATTAGAAGTTAATATTTTTCGTTTCTTGTTGTGGAAAATAAAACAGTAAAATTAGCATGGAAGTCTCCTTTTTTCCATCACAAAATTATATATGGCATCACATACGTTCCTATTACAGTGTGCTAGTGCAGACGTCCCCAGAGACAGAATGATAGGTAGCGTAATGGCTAATCCAAGTTGGCGGAAGGGACCTTATAGAAGTCGTTTTCTATTCAGGTTGAACCTACGACCCTCTATAAAGAAATTATCCACAGTTTCGGGTTTATTGCAGCAGAAACATTTAGGAGAAGGTGCCAAACAAGACCTATGGGAATAGAAATTAAGCCTTGGTATTCGGCAACGCATACGCGCAAATGAAACTTCAAATTTTCTTGTTGCACACCATCCGCTGTGCCAAGGAAATCTAAGGTGCTGAAAATCGGCGTTATCTAATACACATGATTTGGCATGTTCTTCTTGAATGGAAATATTTTTAATCTCAGTACCGGGCCTTTAAGAGATGCCGCTGCTAGTGCGTCTGCTGACTCGTTTAAAGTCAGCCCCACATGCACTTGCACCCATACCAGATGGATGAGGCGTAAATGTTGGGGAATGAATTAATGAAATTCTCGGAGAATGATACTTGAATTGGGTACAGATAAAGCGGAGCAGACAGACAAGGAGTCTGGTAAGATTACGGCTGAAGAAATTGATGTGGGAAGTTTCCGTAGAGCTAGGATGATCGCCAATAACTCTGCTTGAAATATTGGCGTAAAGTCGGGTAGTCGAAGAGAGAAAGACCAATTTAATGATGTCGAAAAAATGCCCACTCCGGCCTTCTCTTCACTGACAGAAACATCTCTGGCTATTACTGCAATTATTTGGAGGTTTTCAAGGTGGTCATCTAATAAACATTTTAGGTATCGAATAGGTACGAGCTTAGCGTTATTGGGAAATATATCGCCAAATTCAACACTTACTGTTGAAGTAGGTAAATTTTGAAAAGCCACATCACGGATTGATATTTGTAATGGCTCTGATAGCTTCTGCACAAGAACTACCTGGGGACAATGCAGTCTGGACCATTTATTCTGAAAGAATGCAGTTGGTCCTCGAATAAAAATATAGTAGGAGCGTCTCTGGGGAGAAGCATAGATGTTTAGAATTGTTTGGACTGTCAGTATACGAAATCGAGCTTGAAGAGAGGGCAGGTGAGGGGCCTCCTGGAAATAACACGCATCCAAACTCTAGAATTGGGCGGACATACATATAATAAATCATCAGCAAGGTCTCCGTGCGCATTCCAAAACGACTGCTGCAGACTCTTCGTAATAAACCAACAGCGCGTGCTCCTTTAGATGCGATGTATTCTATGTATGTCTGCCAATTAAGTTTTTCGGTGTAAATTACTCCCAGACAATTTAAAGAATGTACCTGCGGAATAACCTCCTGGCCATACGACAGTGTTATTCGGATAGGAAAAGTTAAGGCAAAGACAATGAACGCGCTTTTGTTGACATTTAGCGACATTTGTATTCCTTTTAGCCACATTTCAATTTGATTCAAATACGACTGCAAGGTTTTATATAGGCTATGCATATCATTCGATACCGTGAAAAATGCGATATCATCAGCGTATACGTATACCTGTACGTCATGATGTGTCGGGATGTGATTTAGTAAAATATTGAATAATACTGGGGAAAGTACTGCAACTTGAAGAACGCCCCTTGTCTGTTTGTAACATTTAAAAGAAACTCCGTTTTGATAGCAATAAAATGTTCGTCCGCTTAGAAAATTTTGAATCCATGCAACGATATACTGTGGAAGATTTACACTATTGAGTCTGTTGATTAAAGTATTGTGGTCGACACTGTCATACGCATTCGCAATGTCTAATGTCACTAAGGCCGTGTAGTGGTTGTTTCGGCGAGCAAGTTGAATTCTACTCTCCAAGTCAACATGAGCACACCAAATTGTGCAGCCGGGCCTGAATCCTATTTGAGAATCACTTAATTTGGTTCTCGCCTATCCGCCTATTGATGTGACCATACAGAACTCTCTCGATTAACTTTACAAGATTTGAGGTCAGAGAAATAGGTCTAATGTTGTCCATTGTATATACATCGCCTGGCTTTTTGAGTAGTGGAATTATTTTGGCAACCTTCCAATCTGGATGAATCCATGCATTTTTAATCGAGTAATTTATAAAATTAAGCAAATCCTGGGGAGAGAATTCGAATAATAATTTTATCATTGCCGTAGTTATGCCATCAGGACCTGGGGCTGAAGCTGGCAGCACCTTTACCACTCTCATTCATTATTCTAATGTGACTGTTATGTACTCATTAGCTGGTTCAGGTGCCGGTATATGATAGGGGCGAAGTGATGTGAATCGACGCTCTAAGCCTTTTGCAATATCTTCCAGTGACTGCACCAATTCAATGGAAGTTAAGCTAACAGACTCTACATTTATTGGGGCTGAAACGATTTTTTTTAGACCGAAGAAACCGAAATAGGGCTTTTTTATTACTAGACTGCGATAGGTAACTGATAATTTTCTTTCGCTTTGTCAACTGTTTGCCTGAATGTAGCTGCAACAAATTTATTGTCAATGCAATTACGTGGACATTGATTATACAGTAACTTTCTCCAGGCTGCCTTTCTTCTATATTCGCGTGCACAGTCCGTATTCCATCATGGTGAATAAGTACCACCTTTAGTTGACTGCATACTGAACATGAATTTTTTATAACTGTCACTTAGCACTTGACACCTATTAACTGTCTTAATTTCATAGTTTAGGCCAACCTGTTTTTCTAAAGCTGATGGCAGTGAAACTTGAAATTTACTATAGTTAACATAGGTGTGGACATGCTTTTCAACAAAATTATTTGCGCGTGTTATTTCAAAAGTTATTGGAAGATGGTCGCTATTTGTGGTCGAGCTAATAGCCAACCAGGAGGAAATTACACAGCCCGAACTGGAAAAAGTTAGGTCTAACACCGAACGCAATTTGCCGGATACATAAGTTGGGTTCCTCGAATTTACACAAGTAAGGTTATTTGACAAAACCCAATCTAACAATCTTTTACCACAAGAGTCGAACCGATAACCCCACGATACGTGGTGAGAATTAAAATCACCAACTATGATTATATTCTTTCTGCATGCTGCAACCACGGCATCAAGAGAACCTGTATTGCGGACTCCTGTAGGGAAATAAACTTTGATTATCAAAAATGGGGCGCATCCAGGAAGCGTTACATCCAGTGCTAGAATCTCACTTTCATTGGTGAATGACTGGCGACTAATTTTAGCTCTATGACAAATTTTTGTTGAGATGAAAAATGCTAATCCCCCTCTGCGAGAAGGGCGATCTAGACAAAAACTGCGAGAATTCTTTAAATGATAACTCTTTTCTGTGGATAACCAAGTTTCTTGCAGAATAATCAAATCAGGAGAAAGATCTTCACAGAGATATAAGAGATCAGCGGCTGCAGCAAAAATGGAACGACAGTTCCACTGCAGCACTTTCAAGCTTCCTATGTTGACGATACTTCGGCAGTATTAACTGCCGTCTGTAGAGTGTTATCCTTTAGGAAATCATCCTTTGATAAGCTCTTATTTTCACTCTTTTTAGCTTTTAGTTTGTGGAGGGTAGTAGCTCTCGGGGAGTATGGAGAAGCACGACGTTTACAAGTTCTAGTATCCAAATCCATGTTCTCCATGGTATCTGAACCGGATTCGTGACTGTGAAAGCTCTCATGTTCTACATGAGTTGCGGGAGCTTCGGAGGCATCAGTACTGCGAGGCGAGACCTCTGACGATACGTGTTTCTCTATGTTCTCATCAGAGACTGTGATTTCAGAAGTAACACTTGGACGCGCAGTAACATGCAAAAGTTGCGACAACTGAGAGGTGAGAATTTGTCCAATGGTCTCTGAAAGGTTCGTAAATAAACTGTCAAGTGCTTTGGCCACAGCTTTCTCTACGGCAGCAGCTAGAACATCACCAAGAGATGCATCCATTGCTTTGGAGTGACGAGCAGCAGCTTCAGCATAGCCACATGATTTCTCTAATGAGAGAGCACGAGCTTCACGACGCGAACACCGTTTCTGTTCTATAATTTGTAGAATTTCGAGCTCTTGGTCTCTCGCAGGGCATTGCGCACAGTCAGCAAGGTGGGAACCTTCACACAAACAGCATCGTTCGCTCTGAGAGGAACACATTTTTCTATCGTGGCCCTCTCCGCAAATGCGGCACCGCAGCTCTGATCGACACCCCTTAATACTGTGGCCATATCGCCAACACTGAACGCATTGCACTGGGCGGAGAGAAATTGCTTCCACCTTGTATATTAATGGCCACGCCTTGATCGCTGACGGCCTATTTGTGCCTGCAAAGGTGACAATAACTGACTCTGTGGGGGCTCTTTGATTCTCACAAACGCGTGAACATCGGTGGACGGAGACCGCACCTGCCGGGGAGAACATCTGCAGGACCTCGGAAGCACAGAGACTCGCGTCGACTCCACGAACTAGCCCCTTAAGGCAAGCTTGATGAGCAGGAATAAAATGTTTCACTGGGTGATTCGCGAACATTTCGCACTTCAGAAGGTCGCAGACACAGGTCTGGTCTGGCGAACAGCATAGAATGCCTCCTCTGCCAAATTGTCGAACATCGTTTATGCTTTGGAAATGCGGGGTTGCTTTCCGCAGCTCTTCTTGAATCACCTTGGGATTCTTCACGCGGATGAATCTTTCATTGGTCGGCACTAGGGCCACTGGAACGCTGTGAATGCCACTGCGCAAGAAAGCCTCTATAGGCATGTCATTAGCGAGAAGCGAAGCCGTCCAGAGGAAAGATATCTGGCCGGGAGAAGAAAGAGGCATCAGGAACTCACAATCAGATAGACGACACAATAAGAAGAAAGTACAAAACAAAACTAAAGAAAATTAAACCGCCCGATACTTGACCGATTCCCCGCAGAGAACAGGAACAGGTCCTTCTCCGATGGTGTTATTCTTCTGCCTATTGTGTGTGTGCCTCCATGTGTGCGTGTTTTCTTTTTCGTTTTTTAATGCTTTCCTCTCTGTCCTCATTCTAACCCCTATCACCCATTCCCAGTGTAGTGTAGCAAACCAGAGACTGATATCTGGTTAACCTCCCCGCCTTTCCTCTTCATCTCTCTCTCTCCTGTCCGCGTCTGTTAGCCAAGATGTGGGCTGATCCCGACGGCAGTGCAGACCAGGAGCAGTGGCTCGTACCACCGTAAGGCAGAGGCTTCAAGCACTCAGCAAAGTTAGCCGAACAGGGCATACATTCTTTGAAATCATGGATACAGCAGACGGAACAGTATACGTTTCAATAAAGAACAAGCACAGAACAAGCATCCATACCACATAATTGATGATAAGGTGCTCGTAATAACAATGTGGAGCACGTAGCGCTCCCCGCATACGTTTCCCGGTAAAGATTCCTGCTGAGCAAGCTGTCACGCCGACAGCAGCTTGCGACGTGGAGATTGACGTCCTAGCCTTTCCTATATAAAAGAACAAGCCTAGCAACTGATTTCAATATTGTTGCAGCACCGCTGTGGGCGGCGCCGTATTGTCAAACTTACCATTGCTTCCATTGCTACCATTGCTCTAAATTACCATTACTGCCATTACTCGAAAGCAATAATGAATTGCATACCTCCTCAGCAGCTGTAGTGGTGGTTTTCAACAGCTTCGCTGGACGTCCACTTTCGCAGGGCTGGCATAGCGAGTTAATTATTTTGTCTCCTAACTTTCAAATATCCTATCAAAATGGTCAGCATGCCAAAATGTGGAAACCAGATAAGGCGGTAAGCCGACAACTTTCCAACAGCGAAAAAAAGGCAACAAGAAAAAAGGCAACAACAAGAGAACGCGGACATTAACTAGTCACATTCTAATCTGACTGAATATATTAAAGGAATAAAAAAGTAGCATGCCAGAGATTAGGCGATTACTCTACCATGATCGTGGGAATTTCGCAATCACAAGTTTCGCCATTGCGGGAGTTTCGCGTGCTTTAAAGCGAAGACTAAGACATGGAGATTCAGACCGCTTTAGCCATTCGCTCACCAGTAATTTAAAAAATAATGCAAAAAATATTCTGCTTGCTTAGTTAGAAACGTCTAGACTCGTAATACAACTTCTTTTTGAAGTTTCGCAATTTAAATCAGTGCTTATCAAACATGCCATCGCACGTGGTCCAGGTACCACGTGCCGATAAAATATAACTTTTATTTTTTCAGCTCAACAGTTCTAATGACTGATGCACAGATATTAACACGAAGCTTTCTCTCTAACCCCCTCCCCACGCACCTCTCTTGCTGATCGTGGCTGCCTGATTCTGCTCGCCCATCCTTACCGAATGGCTCACACCTGGTTGCGAGGCGGCTGTGCCGACTAGGAGCGATGAAGGTAGGAAGGTGAAGCCAGCCTGCGGGCCGTTGGCCGCGGGTAGAGAGTTCGAGGAGGGTGCGACGTGGATCGCCGCGATGAGACGGGAGAGCAGGCATCGGAGGAGATGGCCTCACGGTTGCGCAGGCGTTGCGATGCGTGGCAACCACGTGGACGGTCGCATCTGCGCCTCAAAGGGTAGGTCCGGTACCCCAAACAAATGGCGCAGAAAGCCAGCCTGCCTCATTCAAACACTGTAACGCTGGTTACGTTCAAAGACGCATTGCGCTCTTAGCCACCGTGAATAAGGTGCTCGGTTCGGCTTTGCACTCTCACTGAACAAACACAAATACGTGTTTTAGCCCTGCTTGTGAATTTACGAAAAGATTCGCTGTATAAAGAGCCGAGCAGGACACGTTGGATCTGCTGCCCTTATAACCACTATTTTCGCGTGAATCACAAACAACAAACAATAAATTTGAATTCCGCATTAAGAAGTTTGTACTCATGATAAAAGAAGGGCTGTGAAAGGGATGGGAAGGTGGAAGGTATATTTATCGATGATTTATATGGAAAGCGGAGGGAAAGGGCAGGAGGGGAGTCGCATAACGCAAAAGTTCATCAGTACATAAATTATGCTTGTAATAAGCCAAACAATTATCCTTAGAGCCGGATGAAAGCACTGCACCGCGCAGGTCAACCTAGCTTCAACTGCGCACTCTTCAGAGAGCATGATCTTATGTATATGGTGGCGTGCTCTGTGTAAACAGTTTAAAACCTTCTCGCGACTTGGTGACATTGGCATCGCTTTACCTCTTACACCCAAAAAGCCGTCCTTCTGTGCGAACTTTGTAGTGCACAAATGAGTGGTTTGTAGAGGGCTGACAGCCAGCCCGAGTTAATACTGACGCATATATGCAAATTGCAGTACGAGACACGAAACAAGGAACGAAAGGGAACAGATGAGTGACCTCGTGTGTTCTCTTTGCGTTCCGTCGTGTGCTCACTTTACACCTCGTCCTGTCTCACAGATGGTACTAATGCGACTGAAAGAAGAGAAAATAAAACCTCCCTAACAGCCATTCGAACATGCGTTCTGTAATTATAAGGTCTATCGTGGCGCGTATTACATCCTTAACTGGGTATTTAATAAAAGTAAGGAGCAGCGAGAGGCTGTCGGAAAACAAAACAAGTGAGTGGACGGAAACACCAGTTTTCGTGGTGGGTATCATTTGCGAAATATATTTGACAACCACCGAACCGTAAGAACGAAGCGCAATGCACATTATTTAGCTTCATCGATATGTCGTACGTGCCTGCGACCACAGCGATGCTAGTGTAACTGTTACTACGTCTTGTGAGATCATTTGCGCAGGGAATCGACGCGAAACTTTGCGCACACCCCATTAGGTCCACCCATCCCGAGGACTTTTCGTTTGCCACTCAACTTCGGACCGTTTGCAGACAGCATTGCTTTCTAGTGGTTGGCCTTTATCCTAGATAGCTTTTTTTCTTTTTCAAGGGGCTGCATTTAAAGCTGTTTTTTGCCTTCGTCGTTCGTATTTTCTTTAATTATTACTTCGCCATTAGAGCTTCAAATGAATCACCACAGACACTTTCGGTGGAAAAAAAGTCGACCGGAAGGGAAAGACAGATAAATGATTGAAATACGGTTCCTCAAAGCCAGCAGAAATGAAGGGTTTAGTGCAAATCTATAATAAAAGCTTTGCTCTAAATGTTTAATACTAAAAAGCAATGAGAGAGAACACTGAGAAGTTTATGTACATATGCAAATATATAGAAAGTAGAAGTAACTGTCCGCGAGTAAACTGCCCACAATGTAAAAGTCAGCGTGGAATGCTCGAATTCAACTGTACACAACCGGTGGATCCAAGCTATGGCTATAACTATTCAGCGTCATTTTAATTTCAAGTACTGCAACAATTATTGTAGAAGGCGAAATATAACATGGGTATTTAATGTTTTCAGAGTGACTGGGCTAGTTCGTGAATAGAGGGTCGCTGACTGGCACGCTGCAATAAAGTGATGTAATTCTGAGCACGAAATTGAGTCGCCTTGAGGAATGTCTGCGTGAACTCTAGGCCTGCGTTGGACAAATGGCACAGAAAAAAACGAATGCAAAATGTGCTGAGCTCATTACTGCGCAAAGAATATGAGTGCTAAGCGAAAAATATACTATATAGAATGTTCGAAATGTGAACAAACAGACGTTACAGATTACTCCTCCAGTATCTTATGCCTATCCAACGATGAAATCTGCCCGTTCGTCACGTGAGACTACAATCGCTATAAAGAAATGAAGTACAAAATAAAAGCATAGAAATTTCGAAAGGAAAAACGTTGGCGGTGGTGAGTCTCGGAACCTTAGACCTCACGCTCAGTAGCCGAGTGTCTTGCCCACAGGGCGAAACACCCCTTTTTTTCTTTATTTCCAAGGGCTAAACGGCTACGCTTGCAGGAGGTGAATATGTCAGAACCATATGAATGTGTTGTACTGGCGGTACAAAACAAATGTTGAAGCGTAACCGTTTACATAATTTATTTATTGAAAGATTTGGTGAATATGGAATAAAAATATTTTCTAGGATAACTGTACAACCGAGTTGGGAGCATTGTAGACATTTGAAAAATTGCGATTTTGCGGAAATTTGCTGACAAACACGCCACATCCCCGATGCGTTTAGGTGGTCGGAAGCAATCTCACGCCTGCGCTGACGCGATGGCACCCGAAAGAGGATCAACTGGCCTGTAGCATGCTGCTATGACGAAGCTATGACGCCAGCAAGCTATTTTTATGCATTAACACACCAGATCGCGAAAGTCGTCGTGCACTACGGGCTTAATTGAAGATTCATCGAGGACTGCCACTCCCCGCCACTGGTTTCTCTGTCTCACCGAAATGCTTTATAATAAGGAAGGACTAAGTCGCCAGCAATGTCGCTGTGCAACTAAGTTTCAGTAAGCACTGAAATGTGAAGGTCGTGTTGAATATACAATATTCCTTGACAATTTTTTTTCGTTAATAGTGCTCCGGTCAAAAACATTTCAAAGACTGAGGTAATTTTTCTTTGGATTAACATGACTAAAACAACTGGCCTTTTCACTGTACAAGCATGATAAAGTGTTTGCTTTGGTACTCAGACAGCTCAAGTTTTGTGCTGCATGTGCATGCAACTGCGCTTCAAGGGGCGGTTGGGTTTGCTGTTTTGGTTTTTTTTTCCAGAAGCATTTTATCATTTTTGTTGTCGTCCTATACACAAGCCAAGTTAATGATATGTAGTATGTCAAAAGCGAAAGAAACATTATCATGCTTTCCACGGGATGTTTTAGCGCTTACCGATTACTTTCTTCTAACCTCACGTACTCTCTGCGAGAAATCTTAGCCAACAGAAAATTCAGGATTTTTCAGTTTACAACATTTATTTAAAATTTTCATTTTATTCTGCGATTCATTCACCCGAGAATTACGGGCCTAGCCTTTCTAGTGCTTGGTTGGCAAAAGCTGTGAATGCGCTCTATATCAATATCAGTTACTTCAAGTATTTAATGAAAAATACCCTTATTAACTGCCTTTTCAGTGATTCGATATATTCTCTTTCACCAGAAGGCCATAAATTATCTAAATTGGATCTTCTGCTATGGTTGTATAAATCGTCAATGCGAGTCTCAAGTGACTGGATTATGCTGCTCATGTGGTAAATATTATTCTGGCATGAAGAAACGTTCTCTTCCAGGACGGTTACAACGTCCAATTTAACATAAGTTGCAGATAATCGAATGTCTTTGATTTCTTTCATGTCGGACGACATTAATTTGAGTTGATTTGCAATTTGGCTAGGTGAAGATTTGACTCAATATCCTCTCTAAGCGACAATAGCATTCTCAGCGAATAAAGTACCAAATGGAATACAAAATTCATTAAAGAGCACGCCAGCACCAGAAAACAGGCGTTATTATATCATGATGCCTTCGCAACGGCATAAAGAAAAAAACCGGATTATGTAGCAGCTAGATGTTCTGGAAGCCGCCATGCCCAGTGACAAGAAAATTTGCTGGAAGCCCTTTTCTAGCGTCTCGGCACAGTGACGCCTCCTGCAGGTCCCACTGGAAGCTCTCAATGCTTGCCGACGTGATGCAATGATAAATGCATCCATATCAAATCTTTATGGACGTGTCGTGGGGTAGGCGTCACGGTCATCTGCAGTGACGGCGACCGCAATGAGATCGGGGCAACTGGCACACGGTTGCATAAGAAAACTGAGAAGCTACGCAAAGAAGAAAACCGGATTCTGAAGCGACCGCAGTTCTGGAAGCCACGGTGCTCAGAATTGCGGAGTGGATGCCATCAAAATCGCAGGATAGGAAAAGAATCAAGCGCTTAAGGAATTCGTGAATAAGCTTTTCATCAAACAGCAAAGTACTAGATGTAGGAACCATCGTGTGCTTCCAACACTAGGACTGAAACCTCAACCTTTATATAAGGATTGGAAATAGGGAGTAAAAGATTTCACAACTGCTTAGCCTTCTACTCCAGTAGTGTCAGGCAGCGGAAAGCACTCGATGCGGTTAATATAGCTATTTCGGATATACTTCCAAAATTCTGCTGGCCGGTCGGAGGCGCTCTTTCCCAAGAATGCAATATATAAGGCGTGATCACGTTTATAGAGGCATTTGCATAGAGTCCGAAGTAGGTGGAATTCTCTCCACTCGCTTCCAAATTTACGGTGCGCGTGACCTTTACGCTTTAGGACATTCATAAGTTCAGACGAGAACCAATGGGGATATTTAGAACGTTTAGGTTTGTACTAGGGAATGTATCTGCGCATATTGCTAAAAACAAGCTCCGTAAACAGCCCTACTTAGTGTCAACCTTGGTTTTGCCTGTAACCAATGAGCAATCGGTGGTGCAGAAGATATCATATAAACCAACATAATCACCACGCTTGAAAGCAAAGCCTCAGGTTTCATTTATGCCATTGAGCCCTACCTCAGGGCTGACACAGACACACCTTTAGTGACGGATGAAACATATCCGGACGCACAAAAGTCATGTCAGAACGAGAGACATATAAAATTTGAGCATGAAAGATGCGTAGCGCTAAGTCGTTGCCATAGGAATTGGCGATCAAATTAAGCTGCTGAAGGGTACAGAAGGACGAAAAGTCGAACAACAAGCTGCATTTCTTCTCTATGTAATGATTAGAATAAGAGTATCTAAGCGTGTTTCAATCAATTCTAGGCGGATTAAGATCGCCAAGAAGAATAACTCTGTGCTTGCTTTTCTTTTTCAGAGCGCGCTAAGCTAACTTTTTACTAGATCGGCTCCTGTACGCTTTCTATGTTGTTGCGCCAAACGCATCTCAGTGAATTGTTAATAGCAGTCAGTACGCTACCATCTTTTTGTTGAGATCCACTGAAGACGCGGTCACTGCGGATGACGTGGTAGTACTATGGAAGGAAGTTTCAAGAGGAAATTTCACTGCAGAGCCAAGTTTCGGAAATAACAAAAATAGGAAAAGAAGACCAAATGACATTCCATAAAATTCCACTTACTTTGGTGCGAATTCCAGGAGCGTTTTGGTAAAATATGTCAAAATTACACGCTGCTTTGATCCCTGGGGGTTATCTCGGGAGCATGAAGCATGTTGTCATGTAGCACCGCACGCAAACGCTTAACAAGCATCCCACTGGCGACAATGACGAGTCGTTCAGGAGCTTAAGGGCTTTGTCATCGACGGCTACATGAAAAGAAGAATACGACAAGTAACCTGTTTTAGGTTGCCGATAAGAGAAGGAAGAAATGCTCAAGGCCTTTAAGTGTTTCGTCAGGCCGGAAAAGGTTGTGTCCGTGTGGAACTTAGACTCAAAAATAGGGTTAGGTCGTTGCCGCCGTTGAGCTACAGATAACATCGGAGTCTTTAGGGCTCCAGCCGAGGCAGGACTAGGCTTTCTGTTTAGTCTCGGGGGCACATTCAGTGGAGGAAGCAAACTCACGTGAGAAAATGGCAGCTTGTTGTTCAGGTATGCGTTGAAATACAGATAGATACATCAGGTCGCGTTGAGGCAGGAATAGATGAAGTAGTAAAAGTAGAAAACCTTCCGGGGGGGGGGGGGGGGCGGGGCTGACAGGCATCTTCCCAGGCGCGGCAGTTGCACGTCGCGACAGCTCGTCGCGCAGCCAGCGAACCGCCACTCTTAGGTAGGCGACGACTTCGGTCTGTTGCTCCACGCCGCGGGAATGATCCTTGCGTAGGCGCTCATTCTCCTGTCGCAGTTGGGAAACTTGTTCGATCAGGAACGAGATTCCCTCTAGCGCGTCGATAAGAAGGCGACGCAGGAAGGCCATCTCGCCGCCAAGGTCACCCAGTGGGGATACAAGAGGAAAAGGGGGAACTGGTTTGGAAACAGCAAAGCTGCGGGGAGCACGCCTTCGGGTCGTTGTAACTAGGCTTTATACCCTGCTGCGTTAAGTCACACAAATTGCACAAAAAGGAGCGCGACCACAACTTCAAAAGCTGCAGTTCAACGTCCGTCCACGTTACACACTTTGAATGTACATGTTTTTCACACCTTTCACAGTGAAAGAGCTGCTGTTTTCCGATAATAATAACAGCCATATAAATATATTACTATTACTTATTGATATTATTATTATGATAATTATTATATTTAGTTATACTGCAATCGGCGGCAATTCTTCGCCACAGCCTGACGTTTGTCTCCGCCCAGGCACCACAAGGGTATGCGGAGAAGGAGAATGCGTTATCCAGCCCGGCTCCTTCAGTGATCGTCTGTCAGCGTCCAAGACCGATAACTGCAATACTTTCACAAGGAGGTATCAAGCCTGCACAAGCAATGCCACCTCCCCATCGACTAGATAGGGAACCAGAGGTCTGCTTTTCGTCTCAACGTTGCATTTAAAGGCCCGGACTGATTACCAACATTCTGCAGTCGGCGGCACTTCTTTGACACAGCCTGACGTTTGTCTCTGCCCAGGGGCCCTATAACGTGAAACTATTCCAACATGTTTTTATTCCAATCTCCTGACGTCAAATTTGCGTAACCGCCGACGCAAGCATCGGACGGTCACCCGCAGGGTTGTCTCAACAGACCAATCAAACGCTCTCCTCGTTTATAGGAGGTCACTTTTGTTTGCTTAAAAAACGAATAACATTCCCTACACTGAGAGGCTTATCTTGTCTAATTGGCTCACAAGAAGCGAGGAGCACACTCAAGTGGAGAGGGATTCGATGGGGCCGAGGCACTGCACTGAGAATCGATTATCGGATGAAGGGGGTGGTGCCGGCGTCTGCGATCGGTCCGCTTTCCCTTACTTAGCTTGCGGTGGCTCGTCGACACTCGCGGCGGCATGCAACGGAAGCTTAAGAATCACGCTAAAACGGGTCCTCAGCAAAAAAGAGTTGGCAGAAGGAGCTTGTAAACGTGCCGAAAGTGCTCGAAAACGTTACATGGCCATGCAAAAAGTTTTATTACACGCAAATAAACTCATGGTATTCGGCAGGTGCGAGTAGCCAGTGCCTGAGCGATCGGCGGCAGCCATCTTTCATTCTTTTAGGAACGGGGGCAGCCTGCGGCTATTCAGAAGAAAAGTCAGTTTTGTTCGGCATATTAATGCATCTTTAACGCGTACACGTCACATTGACGCGATGAGTTTTTGCGGTTTTGTGACGTCGCGTGACAAGCAGGTGAAGTGGGTGCAGCCCGAAAACTCTTGACCAATAGCCGAGGGCTAAAGGCGAAAAGGCGTCGAATCAGACATGCATTTTTTTTCTTTTGTTTGGACGATTCATGCATAATCAGTGTCCGCACGTCATATCAGATGGGAAGCTGTCGCGGTTTTGGTGACGTCTCGTGGGAGACAGGTGAAGTGGGGCTGATCCAAAAAATTGGAGTAGAAAAGTTTGCATTAGTTTTACGTTATAGCGCCCCAGGTGAGCTAAGGCTCGAAATGGCACTGTTTACTTTCTACGTGCAGCCAAATGCCCTATAGGGCTTTGCAATTTGTGTATTAGGCTTTGTGTATCCTCTTGTGGTTACGCTGTGCTACCGTCGTCCTATGCAAGTTGCTTTGATCACGTCCCTGATGACGACCGTTTCATGTGTTGCAAAGGTTGTACAGAACCCTTTCATATTGGCTCATCGTGTTCTGGAATTTCAGAATCAACGTATATCTCGATGGGTTGGACTAAACGTGACGTATAGAGCTGTTGTCATTGTCGAAAGGAAAAAGCCAGCCCGTGGCTCTGGGCTAATCTGCTAGAGATGAATTTGAAGGTCTGCAAAGCCAGATATGAGGCATCAATAAAAAAAGTGAACGGTTTCTCTTCCCTTGGACCTTAGAATTGATATCAGTTTTCTGCTACAGCTTCCTGCTTAAATCGATCAAACTTTGGAGCTGTCGTCAACTGTCGACAAAGTCCAACCTTCCGTGGGCGAGATACAGAACTCTATTGCAATGATGTCATTTAAATATCACAAATTTCTCGTTAGGACAGAAGCAAGTGTAAAAAAAATCGGACAAGCCAGCTCGGTGGCTTCGCCTGTTGCAGTCAAAGTGCAGGAGCGGGAGACTGAGATCTATAAAGCTGAAATGAACAAATTAGAACAGTGCAGTCGTCATCCAAGTCAAGAAACTCCCGGCCTTCCTGCTACACGCGATGAGAAGTTGCGCGCTGTTGCGGCGAACCTTGCCACAGAATTGAGCCTCAAATACTTGGACAGCTCAGGTATTCTTGTTATTCATAGATAACCGAGCAAAAAAGATAAAATTCTTCTCATTCTGGTTAAACTTGCTTCTGTATCCATGAAAGAAACGTGGATCGCCTCTCGTCATGAACTGAAGAACTAATGCACATCAAATAAAGTTCGCAGGCGTTCTTTTTTTTCAACGATAACCTTACAGAAGCAAACAGGGAACTGTCCTGGCTTGCCAGGAAGAAGGAAAAGGAAAATAATAATAAATGTGTTCGGACCAAAGGTGGAAACATGTTTGCAAAGAAGGAGGAGGGTGATTCTTTCATCAGTGTTAACCACGTGAATGATCTTGTGCGCTTCACGTAGTGGTTTTTAGCGCTGTATGATTCATTGCAGAGTTCATTTTTCGAAGCTACCTCATGGCCATGTGCGAAAGTTCGGTACACTTTCAAGCATTTGATCGCTATTTTCCTTTCCATCGGCAGTTACCCCAATTCATTTAATATGCGCAGTTTACTAAAGCACTGGGACACGTTGACAGCATTTTACACAAAGTGTACGTATTTGTTCGGACCGAAATAAATATATCCTCAGCTGAGACTGACCGGTTCATTATTCCGGGAATCATTTCCTTTTGGTTCACTCGAGGTCCTCAAAGAGGCAGGCTGATTGCAACCTTCGTACGCGATATTTTGAGCGTGAAGGAGGTAGCGACTAATTTTTTTTCGCAGAATCTTTGGCACTAGAGATTTAAAATCGGCTTAGCCATATTTCACTCTTTGCAATATATAGATCACCCTCAAGTAATATGATCTCGTCTCTTTATGAGCTGGGGGCTAATTTACCGAGAACGACGGTCAATCCTAAGATTAATTTAGTGAGTGGTTTTAATATCGGTATGCTTAATCCAACAGCACCCTCGGCACGTGATTATTTCGATATCGTTGCAAAATACGGCGTTGAATGTATTATTGACTTTCCAATTTGCAAGTATTACTTCTTGATAATTTAATAAAATTTTCAAGGTTCAACGTGCATAAACCAAGCTTGACGAGCGATAGCATGGTTTTGTTTGCATTGGAAAAAGACACAGACGCTGCTCGGCACGGCAGCAGCAGCGAGCGAATTGACCTTCATGCTGCGTCTCGCTTCGACGTGAACAAAGCGTCGAAAGCAAAGTGCATACGAAGCTATCAGTACTCGGCACACTTTCTACATATCGCAGATCGCTTTTAAGATATGGGCGTCCACTCGGCGTATGCAGCAACCGCTGGTAGTGGCAGGCTAAGTCCCAGTTTGCCCTTGACTGAGCTTGAAGTTTAAATTTACGGAACTAAATCTCCGGCTTGATACACCATCACAAACAGTTCTGGAATTCACTCTGACGAGGGGCTGACGTACACAGCTGACGCGACTTGGCACAGTTCGGAGCTGTGATGTTATACTTTGATAAGCATTCAAACTGTTCGCTGCAGGTTACCTTGCGTGACTATTTGGTTCGATGGATGAGGTTACCGCCCTTGAATAAAATAGCTTTAGCTAGTAATAGCGGCATACATAAGAGTCTGAATTAAGCTTGTCCAGCAAAGGGACTGTTTACGAGCTGCGCGAGCGTCCGAAGCAGTGGTAGGTGCTGAATTACAGATATCTTTGTTCTATATAGCGCATGGTCTAAGCATACGGCATCAGCGGTCACACGTCTATAAACGTTGTGCGGCGTGACAACGCGAGGTCGTATTACGGCGTTTGCCCGTTTTCTCTTGCTTTTTTGAGAAAGAGGATGATAACCGATTTTTTTCATTTCGATTGTGTTCGTTCCTGTCCCTACGACGCACTCGCACGTATTACGGAAATTGTCCACAAAAATAGCCATCGCATTCTTTTTATGTGATCCCTCTCATATACTATGGCTAAATACAGGCCAAAAAGGCAGTGCCGAAGCACACAGCTTATATATGTATCGTGCTGGTTCACTAACCGCAGTTATCACTGTGTTGGGCAGTGCCATCGGCCTCATGCAGGAAGGCTAGCGTAGACAATAGTAATTTTGAGCCTACTAGACTTCAATACGTGAGAACGATGCCGATGCATCTAGGTTGGCTTCGCGCGAGCATGCGCTCTTCTGTTTAATGTTTTACTCCCTACGCCAAGCGATCAGACAGTGAGCTGATTTACCATTTAATGCTGGTAATACAGAGGCACCGGTTTTCTTTTTTGAAATAAAACTGATATAAGCAAAATATTTCCCAACACATACACACACAGTGCGACTGATAATGTGCGTACACCGAACTTGGCAAAGTGCGTAACATGTTTGTGCCTCCAAGACATATTCCTGCCTACTGTAGTTATCGATGCACCGAAAGGCTTCCCCGACGACCTTATATGAACGGAAATGGCGTAAACTTCACAGAGTACGATCTAAAACACCTAGAAATCGTTCCGTAGCACGCGACAGCAATACTTTCAAGCAGCGCCGCACCGGATCGCCCATGCCAGAGAGGAAGAAAGCCTTGCCGCGCACCCTATCCGCCTCGCCCGATGAAAAGGTCTATAGCACTTTAGCATCTTCACGGGGTGACTATCGTAACATTATTGCAGTGTAAAGTGCTCTATACGCACAGTTTTCAATCCACGACAGCCACAGAGCTGTCTCGAGTCAGGCTCAGGGCGAATGAGCCACCCATCAGTGCTGTCCCAGGGGGCACACAGATGTTCGCATTGCCTACTTCTTGTATGGTATGGTATGAAGAACTTTATTTAGGTCCTGAGGGATCAGTCTGGGACTGATACGGGCCGCTCCCACGTCGGTACAGAGAGGCCGAGCCCCTCTGCCATCACACGGGCCCTCTGGACAGCCCTGAGTTGGTCTGCCAGCACTTCACTGTGCAGCATGCGCTGCCACCACTGTTCACCTCGAGAACCATCACCGGCCAACGCCAAGCAGCGCCACAGCATGTGTTGTAAATCGAGCAAACCCCCACACTTACTACAATAGACTGAAACCCCGCAGTCCGGATTAATTTTATTCATGATGACCAGGTTAGGGTACGTTCGTGTCTGCAGAAGCCTTAATGTAACCGCCTGCGGCCTATTTAATTTAGGATGTGGCAGCGGGAATGCCCTGCGCTCTAAGTAATAGTGCTTGGTGATTTCGTTGTAGGTTAACAGTTGGTCCCTGTACTCAGGAGTGGGAGATCCAACCCCTTCAGGGAGTACACGGCACACTAATCCTCGTGCCTCCCTGTGCGCAACCTCGTTGAGGTTACGCGGGGCTCCCTCCACTGTCCCCATGTGCGCCGGGAACCAAGTAACTGTATGCGAAGTGATATCCCTACCCTGTAGCAGTCTGTTAGCCGGTTTCGCAACAAGTCCTCTCGAGAAGGCTGTAATCGTAGATCGCGAGCCGCTAAACACCAAAACACTTCTTGAATCAATTAGTGCTAGAGCAATAGCCACCTGTTCAGCAACCACCGGATCTTTGGTATAAATGGAAGCAGCATTTCTAACGCTCCCTTTGCCATCTACCACCACCACCGAATAAGCATTTTTACCATTAATCCATGCGGCGTCAACAAACGCAGACTGTTCCTCCTGATCCTTTGCCTCTCGCAACAAAGCCCTAGCTCTCGCGACCCGCCTCCCTACATTGTGCACGGGGTGCACATTCCGCGGAAACGGACGAACCATGATATTTGCCCTAAGGTTCACGTTCAACTCGTGTAGGGGCGCCCTATCGTGCGACACAGCCACCGATTCTTCAATTGACTCTAAAATATACCTACCCGCTGGTGTATCTAGCAACCGCTCCCTCTGTGCGGTACGTTGAGCCTCAGCAATTTCATCTAAAGTATTATGCAAACCCAGTTGTAACAACATATCGTTTGACGTAGTCATAGGCAGACCAAGCGCAGCCTTGATGGCATTTCTGATTAATGCTTCCAATTTATTTTTCTCCCCCCTATTCCAATTACTCGGTGAACTCCAATGTACTCGGTGAACTATTTATCATGTGTGATCTGTATGTGCAATTGTGCATGTTGTCCTTGTCTTGCCAAGACGAGTACTCTTCCGAACTGTAGTGTAATCGAGTTCTTTTTCAGTCTCCATGTAGTGTGGCTCTTAAAATGGGGAAGACAAACATGTCCGCTTACAAAAAGAAGACTGTGATAGGTACATGTACCTGAATTTTCTATTGTATAAAGATGTCATCTCCAAACACGCGTGTTACAGTGCTAACATGTGCTGTGTAGTCTACTCAGTTCAAGTCAATAACATGGCATGTAGTCAGCAGCATTCCACTGCGATTATTTTTCCATTTGGTCAACGCCAACTAAATGATACATGTCCATTACTCGTACTAGTAGAAAATCCTATTCATTGCATAATGATAGATGGTAACATGTCCAAAACTTACAATGGAAAATCTTAATTGTGTAACGCTTACACTTCTGTGTTCTTCTGTAACTCATGACTTGGTTTGTTGGGAAAAGAGCGAGTGGCGCATTTTTCTCTAAGGGAGAGGTGATGTAATATCCTGTGTCGGCTCCCAGTTTCGGTTTCGAATTGGTTACGTCAGGGCGCCACTCAGTGCCAGAAGCTGTAGGCACACCTACTGCATTTCCCCTCGCTGGAATAAAGATTCTTTGTCTGGTCCCCGACTCGAGCAGTTCGGCTGTTCTCTGCGGCTCTTCGCGCCCCCAGCCGTTAGGCCTCATGCCGTAGGTCCCGCGTCCGGCCGCCTCGTCGAAGCTACTACACCGCAGCTTGGTCTTCAGCTGCGTGAACAAAAATGGTAGTCGATACTGGAGCCGAACGTATGATTCTAAAAAAAAAGCACTATAGTTATCGGTTAACAGAAACATAAGTGGAAACAAGCGCATTCTCAAAGGAAATCTCTACGTAGACCAAATAAAAAGAATGCATGATCACTGTGCAAGAAAAATCATCATTTTCCGGTGCAATACTACAACTAGAAAGGCCAAGCATGATCGCTGCAGTAACAGCTGTACGCAAGGAAGACGTGACTGCTACAGACAAAAAAAAAGGGAAAAAAGGAATGACTACTGCAGAAAAAAAAAAATTCCATGCCATTCTCAATTTCCCAATTTTTCTCACTTTTGTCGAATGCACATTGTAATGTGCTACGTACGTGACAGTACACTCAAAAAGGAGCAACTTCAAAGTGCTTTCCGTAATAGCCGCCTAAAAGAACACGAAAGTAAACAATCTCGCAAGAGCGGCCGTGCTCGAGAAAGTAATTTTGAGAGCCGTATATAACGGCTGCAAAAGGTTTAACCTGTAAAACTTTCAGACAAATATTTCTATTTATATCGTGCACGTTCCACAGGCTAACCCTTCTGTGGCTCTTTTTTATATAAATAAAGAAGAGCCATAGAAGGAAATTGTAATGCGATATTCTACCTGATACGTGATAACGGCTTTACTGGAAATCGATTATCCAACGCCAGCGAAATTGCTCGGTGGTCGCCCGGCATGCTCTTCTCAGCACGTGCGATCGATTCCCTCGTTGAACGCTGACAATCCTGATTCCGTTCAATTAGCTGACCATGATGCAGAGAAAATTATGTCGGTGAAACCACAACGAGGCAGAAAAAAAAAAGAGAACGCGACACCTCGAGCACAGCGTGGAGCGCGTCCAAGCTCCTTCCGTAAGTGCTTTCCACTTCCTTTACAAATGAGCGACAATTAATTGCGCCGTAAGTGATCCTCCCTGGAAGTTGATATTGCCGCAGGGGCCTATGATACTTTCATACTTTATAAACCGTGGCTTTGTTTGTTCCGCGGCATCTGCAGTTTCATTAATGCGATCGGTACCGCGCAGCTTTAATTACGCTAATGACGACGCGATTAGGCGCCAAAGGCACAAGAGGAAGCTCATTACCCCAAAAGACGTTGCACCTTGAAATGCATAGAAGACTTACCCCGCCACGTTTGATCCAGTTGTTAGAAATTTTACGAAAGAGATTAAAGGCGCTTTTTTTTTTCTGCACCACAATTTGCACTATAGTTTTCTATTTGGCGCAAGTCGTAAATATGTTCCCCTGTCTCTCTTTTCGAAAATTTACATAATTTCTCCAGGATTAGGACAAACTTCTCTCCATTTTTAGAAAGGAAAACGAACTGTTATTACGAAGCTACCCGAACATATCCCAGCACGTGCGTTTTGAGAGTTAATTGAAAATGTTAAAGCAAACACAATATCTATGTGTTCCAGACCAGAACTGAGCCTGGAACAACTTTAAATATTAGTTCCGAAAAGCTTGTTCGGCATTTACACAGCCAACAGCAGTGACTCACTCCGCACAGGCCTTCTTTTAAAATGGCAAGATTTATTGTAAACATATTTTTACGTAAAATAAAGTTGTGACAAGTGCTGTTACGATAACTGATAATTATTGTTAGATACCCTGGCTAGTCACTAAACCTTCTGTTGGCAAATTACAGTAGACTATAGCAAAGCAATCAAAAATAGATTACGAATGTATCGAATAGCCTTAGGCTTAGTTCTGGGGCTCGGCAGGAAAAGTTCACTGGGCACACTTTTGGGCAAGCTTTACGCCAGTAATATTAAAGACGTTGTTAAGGCAGATGCAGAAATCAGCGTATGTGTTCAAATAAAGAACAATGTGCAATATATATATATATATATATATATATATATATATATATATATATATATATATATATATATATATATATATACATTCATATCACGAGAAGTCAATAAAGCATGACACCAAGGGCAACATACGGGAAATAATCTACAGTTCCTAATTGAATTAAAGAAATGATAAATAAATGGAAATCAACGTGGATGAAAACAACTGACGCACGTCCGACATGCTGTCAAGCCCTTTGTTCCCAAGCCACTTCAGCGCTAGAAATGCCAGAAATTCGGTCACGTGAGTGCAGTCTGTGGAAAGTCTACGATATGTTCCCGTTGTGGCAGCGCAACATTTTGCAGGCAACTGCCAGGCTACAGCTTATGTGTCTGAACTGTCAGGGGCCTCACTACGCCTCATCAGAGGAGCGTCTAGAAGTTAAGCGGGAATTATCCGCCTTGAAGAAAATGGTGAGGGACCGTTCGACTCATAGAGAAGCAGCTGCTCGCGTCGGGTGATGTCGTGCTCGTCGCTAACGCTCATCAAGGAATGCTGCTCTCGACACACAGAATAGAAGTTCCGCAAAGCCTCTGGCCGTTGAACCCGGTTCACCACTGCAGAATGTATCCAAACAGTGCATTGATAATGGAGCAGGTAAGAAGAATGTCGTGGATGAAGCATGGCCACCATTGTCATGGATAAATCCTGTGGATAAACTATACAACCAGTGGCACCGTAATGCTTCACACCTCACCCAGATGAGCTGACAGAGCATGACCGCCGAAATGTGGCAATGCTTAAGTTTTAGATAAATGCAATTCGCACGCTTGTGGGTAATTGTCATACGCCAACAGCTCGAAGCGCAGTAAACGTGTTGAATGCCTTGAGACCATCTCGATCGGTCGTCATCAAGTTTAAGACTTCACATGTCACGGCATTTACAGGTTCCGAGCTGGTCGCTCTTCGCCCTCCTGTGGAATACATTGAAAAAGAACCGCGTAGCAAATGCACTATACCTTGAGCTTCGACAGCAACCGTCCAAAGCTTACGAGGTTTACGACGTGGTAATCACGACCAGCTTCTGTCCCAAATAATCGATATTAACCATTGCGCATTCTGACATTGTGACATAGTTGGTAATCACGTCGCCGATGACGCTTCCCGACGTTCCCAGGGTGGAGCCCCGACACTCCTTATACCTTAATCGAGTGTAGACGCTGCGAGAGAGCTTCGCAATTTCGTGCGTATACCATCACGTTGAGTTACTTGCATAGAGCGCAGAACACTAACCGTCGATTATACAGCCTTGACCCATCACTGAAGCTGAAATACTAGCAAAACTTTCACGACGTGACGCAACACTTCTGTTTCGGCTGTGCGTCGGAGTAGCATTCGCTAACTCCTACAACTATCGTAATGGAACGGCGGACTCGCTGATCTGCGCTAAGTGCAAGTGTGAAGAGCCCATCAATCATATTCTGGGCCACTGTTCTCGCTTAGATAATAAGCGTCGGACTCTACAGTGTGCCTTTAAAAGACTGAACGATAGGTCATTTACAGAAGGAACGGTCTTAGAAGCCTGGCCTCGCAGTTCATCTTCTTCTTTATTTCCCTTAAAGACCCCTGACTAGAGGGGTATTACATAAGGGGTGAGGGTGAGCATATGTATGCCTATTTAAAGAAGAGACATACGCAGAAAAAGATGCATGAAAATATAAACCTATACGAATGCATAGAAATATATGTAGCCTTTGTTTTCATTTGCGACAGGTAATGATTATTCAAATGCAAATAGACCACCGAATTTAAATGCCTACTTAGTTACGTATAATTTAACAAACACACTGGAGCAATGGGAGGCACAACTCGCCAGCTCAGATCCGAAGGTGCAGAAGGCTCTTCTTGGTCACGTTCGGCTAGCGGCAGAAGCCAGTGGAGCCCTGGACTTGGGGCGTCACCCATCAAGCTCCTAATCCCCTATCCCCCTTTCCCCAATTCAATAAAGTTATTCTCTCTCTCTCTCTCGCTCTTGGACATAGAATTCGCGCAATATAATGTGGCAGGCCGCTCTAGTGTGTAGCTGTTCGAAAAACTAGAGAGGCCGAAAAAGTGCCGGAATGAGAGCGCGAATGGGTGACTAGTAAGGGGTGTCTTGTGCGGTGGGAAAAGGGTGTAGGTGAGGGCAAGATATATGGTGGGCGGCAAAGTTGGCTGTGATAAAACTTATGAAACAAACACAAGCTGGGGATTCTGTGACGAGGAGACAGCGTTTGTAGATCGGATTGCGTTTTAAAAGATGAAGCGCTGACATCACACGAGTATGAAGAATAAATGAATGTGATTGCACGGTTTTGAGCAAATTCAAGTATTGTTATTAGATATGTTAGGTGCGTGCTCAAGATAGCTCACCAATTGTCCAATTTCGGACGTACGAGAGTTTCGTATACAAGCTGTTAAACGTGTTTTGGTGCGTGTCGAAGATTGCGTTTCAAAAGACCCAACGTTTCGTTAGCGGCGGATACAATGTTTGTCACATTTGATCATCAGTTTAGATCTTTGGAGAGGGTGATGCCTAAAGCTTTGAATGGCTCAATTGATTCAAGGGATGTGTTTGTAATACAGTAGAGAACAGACAATGGGCTCTGGCGGGGAGAGAAAGTAATTGTTCTACATTTAGCAGGGTTAAGTGTCATAAGCCAGTCGTCACACTAGTTTTGTACGTGGTTAAGGTCAAGCTGCAGCTGCTTTTGGCCAGAACTATTGCTAATTGTTCGGTAAATGGCGCAGTCATCTGGGAACATTCGTACATGTGAAGACGCATGTAGCTGAACGTCATTAATATAAATTAGGAAGAGTAGTGAGCCGAGAACAGGCCCTTGAGGGACGCCCGATGTCACTGGGAGGAAACTGGAGGAATGGGTATTGACGTGTATTGACTGAGAGCGATTAGTAAGCAACTTACCTACCCATTTTAGGGTACCAGGGTACAAGTTCGGTTTGGATAGCTTTAGTAGTAAGGGTTGGTACGGTACTTTGACAAATGCTTTAGTAAAACTTTGAAGAATAAAGGCGTCAATTTCTGCATTTCCGTCCAGGTTAACAAGTAAATCGTGGTTAAACGTGGCTAGCTGTGTCGCGCATGATAATCGTTTACGGTAACTGTGTTGTGACGGACGGAAAAGTTGTTAGCATCTAGGAACTGCGTTTCTTGTGAGACGATTATGTGCTCCATGATTTTGCACGGTATGCTGGTTAGTGAAATGGGGCGATTGTTTAAAGGACAGCTTTTACTACCGGATTTCAAGACTGGAACGACCACCACCTCCTTCCACTTGTGCGGGACACTAATGCAAGATAATGATCGAGTGAAAAGTAGGCATAAATATGCCGCAGGTACATCTTTAGTGTTTTTCAGTAGCTTGGAGTTGACTTCATCGGGTCCGGATGATGATTACAGTTTGATTCTCAAAATTTGATGCCGTTGGTATTTAACAGGCTTGCAGCATAGTGGAATGAACTGGCGCTTACCACAAAGGTAAGGGTGTGTCGGGTTCGATGGTGAATATGGATGAAAAAGCATAGTTCAATGCGTCTGCGCAGTCAGAGTTACTGATCGCAGTGCCAGTATCATCAGTGAGGGGGATAATATCAGTTGGCTTGGGATTTAGAATTTCTGAAAATTTCCGAGGGGCAACGTAAAACAATGAATAGCGTATTTTTCGAGTGAAATAGCGTTCGTGTAAGCGTTCTTAGCCTCGTAATATTTTTCCCACACCAACGGGCCCTGCTTAGCTTAACAGGTTGAAAAAACTTCTTTTTTCTTGCTTTCTAAGAGATTCGTTAACCACGACCTTTGTTTGTTAGTGCAATACGTAACAACGGGAATGTTGACTGTTGCTAATTAGGTGATCTTTTTCTGAAACAGCGACCAGCTCTCCTCTAATAAACGACTATCGAGATTATTTGAAGAAACAGGATAGAAAGATATACGTTCATTGTTTATGGCGTTGTTATCACCTTTGTTTAAAAAATTAAATTATGGGGTTTTACGTGCCAAAACCACTTTCTGATTATGAGGCACGCCGTAGTGGAGGACTCCGGAAATTTAGACCACCTGGGGGTCTTTAACGTGCACCTAAATCTAGGTACACGGGTGTTTTCGCATTTCACCCCCATCGAAATGCGGCCGCCGTGGCCGGGATTCGATCCCGCGACCTCGTGCTCAGCAGCCCAACACCATAGCCACTGAGCAACCACGGCGGGTATCACCTTTGTCGTAAGGACGTATGGTTTTAGTGCAAGTTTGTCTCACTGGCGGTTTAAGCGTGAAAACGTAGTGAATTGCTTTGTGTTCATTTAATTCCAATGGGTATGTTAATAATGAAACAACCTCTGGATTATTCGTTAATATCAAGTCCAAGATTTTGGCATTGCATGCTGTGACTCGTGTTGGTTTAGACAATAATTGGGTTAAGTTGAAATTAAGGCAAACATCGAGAAAATCTTTTTCTGAATGCCTGAAGGTACTCTAGTACTCCACTCAATGCCAGGATAGCTGAAGTCGATAAATAGTAAAATATGCGCGTTCCCATTTGTGAGCGGACTAATGACATTGTTAGTCTTAATGGCGAAATTTGGGTCACTACTCAGCGGCGGGCAGCAAACACCTAGTAGGATATTGTGGGTTCGTCTGCCCAGAAAGCCATTCGAGCGCTTCTTCAGCACCTGCAGGTAACAGTCTTGAAAGCCCGACTGCAGACATGCTGCACCTAGCTTATTACATGTAAAAGTGCGATATAGGCTCATGGCCTCCCTCTCTCTTTCTTTCATTCCTCCATCCCCCTTCTCACGGGTAGGGTAGCAAACTAGACTCCGTCTGGTTAACCTCCCTGCCTTTTTTTCCTCCCTTCTTTCTCTCTCTCTCTCTCACGTCCTAGCATCACGCGTGCGATGCTCCTATACCAAATCAGGTTTCCTCATTATTTTTTCTTGCCTGCTTATGATATGACTAAAGAGAATCCTGGCCCTTGGGTTTCCTTTCCCACATATATATATATATATATATATATATATATATATATATATATATATATATATATATATATATATATATAGAGAGAGAGAGAGGGAGAACTTGAGTGGTGCTACAAGGTAAAGATAACAAGTATTTAATTTCAACAGGTTCGATCGGTGGACCGATTTTCATCAGGGTTTACAAAAAATGGCAGTTCGGCCCTGGTAGTAAAGACGCCAGACCGGGTGCCCGGTCGTTCTCCAATACATCAAACCGAGAGGGACAGTTGTGACATTGATTGACTTTCGGCGCTTTGGCAGATTTACAGCTGCCTTTGGCAACTATGCAGGGCAAGAGGAAGGTGGAGTCCCATGTATGTAGAGCAAGGAGGTATGTGAGAAGAAAAAAAAAGAAAAAAAGAGAAAATCACACAGGAGGAGGGAGACGTAAGTCGGAGAGTGAAGGGGGCGGGAAGTAGCGGCAGCTAGGCTCCCGTTGGCCCGCGGCAAGGAGGGAGAAAACGTCGCTGCGTAGCACCAGTGCGCGTGCTGCCGTTGTAGCGGGAGAGAGGGCAAGTTGAATTGGGCGGCGGGGGGCACAATAGAGAAGGGGCCCAGAAGGAAGACAGAAGAGCGGCAACTTGTGGAAAGAAATACAGTGTCACAGTACACATATACAAGGCACGGCTCGTTCCGGCAACTCTGTGGTCCAGCTACGGTGCTCAAAAAATATAGTTCCAAAAAGAATATATGCGTGGGATTCGCAAAGCAAGTGCGCCCCTGGGCTTAGGTTTAGGGAGCCGAGTTAAATAGGCTCCTTGTGGTCCAGCTTTTGAACGTTTAACCGACAACTGAGATCAAGTCAGCTCGTGCGGATTCCAAGAAGGGGGCAATAGGTCACTCAGAATGACCACTTGAGTAGCAGGGTGCCGGAAACTGAATTTATTGGTTTTCCGCTCGCCCCCTTCAGGCGCATGCGGAGGGACGAGCAAGCAGGGGCCAGCGTCTGAATTTTAGAGTACAGAACATGTATTCGCGCTTCCCATGCACTCTTACGGCATATCCCCGGAGGCACGTCAGCCGCCCCGGACTCTCATTAATTCCTTTGGCGTACGTTCCAAATTTATGGATGAAAAAAGATTCTCTCTGCTCGCGTGCACGGGTGTGTTGGAAACCAGATTGCAAGAGCACAACGCTCACGCGTTCAAAGGAGTGATCTGGCAGCCGAACGTGCCTAGAGAAGGGTAAATTCGGGAGACTTTTCATATGCGCGCGGTGATTGTTGAACCGCATGCGGAAAGGGGTCTCTGTTTGTGCGATATATTCCTGCTTACACACCCCACATTGAACTTTATACACGGCGTTACTGGAATGACAGTCAAGATTTGCTTTAATTTTATATACGGACGAGTTCGATGCCTCGGCCGTGTCTGTTGTTGTCATGTGACGGCATACCTTGCAACGAGGTTTCCTACATGGTCGACAGCCCTTGGGCGTGTTTGACTTCTGTGTCCTCGCCCTCACTAACAAATCCGTTAAATTTTTGTTTCTTCTATACACAACCCGAGGCGGCTGCTTGAAGATAGTAGCGAGTCGGATGCTCTGTTTCATTATATTGAAATGGCGGTTGATTGAGAGTGGCATTGACCCGCGGAGCACCGGTAGTATATCTCACGTGAGGACCAAGTTTGGATCTGATTGTCTATTGGTATTGCTTACCCTTTCTGTCTGCCATTATATGTACTCGATCTAAGCTGCGGGCGCGTTCAATGGCATCGTCTACTATTTTTGGAGGATTTGTTTGGCGTATGAGAGCAGATTTCAGTTCATCCGCGTGTCGCTCAAATTGCGCAGATTCAGAACAGACTCTTCTCTATCTGTGAGCCTGGGAGTAGGGAATGCTTGTTTTGCAGTGATGAGGGTGGCTACTATAATATTGCAGATATTGCTGACGATCTGTCGGCTTTTTGTACAGAGACGCGGAAATGCGACCGCCACTCAGTGACAGAGTGACGTCGAGGAAGTGAATACTATCTCGGGAGAAGTTGTGCGTAAAGCAGATTGACGGGTGCAGAGAATTGAAATTGGAAATGAAGTCCAAGAAGCTTTGTTCATTGTCGGCACACACAAAGCAAATGTCGTCCAGGAATCGCTGATAACATATTGGTTTTACGGCCGAGTTTGCGAGGAAGGGTATTTCTGAAGATGCCATAAAGATATTTGCATAATTTGGCGCCATCTTCGTTCCCATGGAGGTTCCGCTGATTTGCAGATAATGCTTGTCATCGAACTCAAAGTGATTATATTACAGTACTAGATTTCGAAGGGTCTTAACTGTATCTTTATCTAATTCCCTAGGTTGGCTGGAGCCAGCGTAAGCTGAAACTGCGGAAGCTATGCCCTCGGCGTGAGGTATGTTGGCGTACAAAGATGCGACATCCATAGTGACCAAGTAACCCCCCGCCGGTACTGTCAGGTTTGATACCTCCCGAAGGAAGTGATTTGTGTCTTTAATGTACGAGGGGAATGATGATGGGATGTCCTTAATGAGACTGTCAATGAAGCTGGATATTTTCTCACTCACTGTTCCATTACTGGAAACGATAGGTCGACCGGGATTGTTTATTTTGTGAATTTTGGGTAGTAGGTAGAAACGGCCGGGGCCAGAGTTTCTTGGTATCAATGCTTTGAACGTCTTATCGGTTATCTGCCCTGCCTTGCGCAGAGTGGTTAGGGCGTCCTTTATTTCGCTTTCAAATTTCTGGGTAGAATTGCTTGGGAGTTCTGTGTAAGAGTTAGAGTTGCCCAGTTGACGGAAACCTTCGGCTATGTAAACACTCCGGTCAAGTCCCACCACTGCACCACCCTTGTCCGCTGGCTTAATGACAATTGTTGGATCATCACGTAGGGTTCGCAGCACCTGCTCGTCCTCTTTTGAGAGGTTACTGCTGATGGTGCGATCCCTCTCGTACTATTTTATAATGTCTTTTTCAACCGCACAAATATACATGTCCAAGTAATTGTGGCGTGCCTCGCCAGGTGTCCATGATTTTTCGGAGAGTTCAGGTAGCTGATCAAGACACCCCTCTGTAGTTTTTTGATCATAAAAGTGCTCCCGTAGTCGCAAATGTCTCGCGATATCATCCGAAATTTGGATGATATCGCGGGAAATTTGGATGATTGGATGATTTTGGATTGGAATTTTGGATGATTTCGCGAGAAATTTGTGACTACGGTAGTCCCGGTCTGGTGTCCACACTACCAGGCCGAACTGCCATTTTTGTGTAAACCCTGATGAAGTTCGGTCCTCTGATCGAAACTGTTGAAAAGAAATACTTGTTCTGTTTACCTTGTAGCACCACTCAAGTTCTTAAGGTTTGAAAGGTAGCCTGAACAATTCCTCTTTGCCTGCTATATATATATATATATATATATATATATATATATGCTCAAATGCGTCGTTTTCTGACTGATCCGACGATGCTAATCTTAGAAATAGCATGAGTTTCCATGAAAACGGCGCACTAAAATATGGCCCAATTTTTGGGGGGCAATAAATCATTTTTAAGCATAATTTGGTTAATTTCAAGAAATATAGAGCACTGCACAATTTGACTTTGTTGTGCACATATGATCAACTTGAAACACCAAAACGCCGACTTAAGTCGACTATAGAGGCATTGAACTTGAGGCCACTGAGTTAAAATAAGTTATAAGGCCTGTGGCCAAGAGTGATTAAGAAGTGCGCTTTCATAGCATTAAACATTTCTTGGAGACAGGGGCATTGGAGATCATTTTCAGCACATGTATTAAAGGATGTTTCATTTATAAGAAAGTTCTTTAGTTGGATTCTTGCACTGTATAATGCGTGATATTTTTGCTGTTTTCATTGGTGCTTTGCTGATATCATTGGGGGGTCACATTGTGCTATGTCAGTGTGTTAGGTGATACCTTGTTCGGATTGTTGCTTTGTCAGTTTCAATGTGATAATGACGCCCTGTGTACATTTACTATTTTTTTCTCCTAAACGACTATGTGTAGAATTACACAACTTAGATATGTAATTGCACCACCGCTTCACGTTCCAAGGAGTAGTCGGCACTGTATCTGTGCGGCAACATTTCTTCCAATAATATCAATAAATGAATAAAAATATACAATCGGAAGCGCTTGTTACTCGATTTGTAGGTGCTCGCTTAGCTGATGAATATATGCCCTGCAAAAATGGCCGTGCCAAGCACGCCTTTCACGCCCCTGCCTTACAACTTCGAGCTAACCGCAACCGCTGTGCCGTCCTTCCAGTGTGTGCTTCGGTCAGAGAATTCGCAGTGCACGAAGGACCTAGGCATTTATAGGATGGGCCTTTAGGTTTGGCTTCTCGCCAACGCCTTTACGTTTAGATGTTCTTGTTCGAAAACCAAGCGTGTTCGAGCCTGTTTACGATTTCACTGCAACACTACACTGGCAGCACTTTGAGAAACGCAAATGCGAAGAGCGGCTAACGTTCTTTGTTACTAGGCAGATGAAAACATGATAATTCTGGAGCCAAACATCACCACCAAGTAATAGTTCTCTTTGATGTGCGATCCGAGCCAAAATTCGGTCTCTGCACGTTTTTCAATGTAAACACCTAAAGTGCTAATATTCTTGAAGGATTTCTCAGGCATCCAACGACGCGGAATATGCAAAGTTCCTCGAATGTCTTTTATTCTCTCTTTTCCTGTGCAGAATCGTGGTGTCGTGGTCGCCAAAATTTGCACATTTATATCTACTCTGCTAGTTCACTGTAACTTTAGCTTCAGGTTGGTACAATATAAAACTTGTTTAATTGAGGAACCACTCTCCTCTCGTATGTGCGTCTACAACAAAGAGCGATAAATACGCCATATTGATGCAATGCAGGTTTCAATGCTGCCGTTCAGGCTTCTCGCAAACAACCATAGCATTTGCCTTCTTTTGCCAGGACCTTCGGCCTTGCAGTCGTCCACGATAAATAAATGGGTCCTCATCTGTTTGAATAAGGCTAGAGGCCTGAGTAGGACAATTAGGAAAAAGAGAAAGCAACCTGAAATATTCAATCAATAAATCATTCAATTCTGGGATCTTAGGTGACAAAACCACGGTTTGATTATGAGCATGCCCTAGTGGGGGACGCATGATTAATTTTGACCACCAGGGGATCTGTAACGTGCCCCCCATGCACGGGAGACAGACCTCAAATACTTAATGTGTTTCATGCCTGAGAAAATGCAGCTTAGAGCTCATTCGTACAGATAGATTAGCCGCGGGCGTATGGGGAAAGGCGCCAAGATTCCTTAAGTCGCATGACTCATAGACGAAGAAAATATTGTGATAGAGACCTTTTAAAGGAAGGGACGAGGAGGACAGAACAGTATTGCGCTATGCAGAGGCCGATTATTTCAGCGATAAAGCTTCCAAACTGTACGCACTGCCATGTATGCCTCTTCAGTAAAAAACTTTGCACTAGCACATGTGCACTGTGACAACAACTGGAGCGGCAAAAGTGCGGCTTTCGGAGAGCATGGAGCTGCGTCACCCACGCATGCGTGTCTTGGCGTCGGCCAGTAATATTCCGCTTGGACCTTTTGCAGGGAACCGGTGAACTGCGCACTTTTGTTTTTATTGGCATTTTCGGAAAGTGGGTTTCAATTTTGCACATGTACTACATTTCAACGTTTTCTGGAAAACGTTTCTATGAAACACTGCCATCGAAATAAGTTGAGCTCGCAAGCGCATTGCAAACTCGTGTTTGCAGCACATTAAACAAACATGAGTGCCATTCTCATAGCATTTTGCTTGGAGGAGTTCTTTCGTTTCGCTGGACTCAGAAGTTATTCTTGCTCCCTGTGAGGTTTGGACATTAACAGTTTGTGTTAACTTATGGCCGCGAAGTGTGTTAACTTGCCAGTTCAAACAATGCTGTCTTTTCAGGCGCTCACGTACACGTATTCCTGCAAATGCAACTCCATCGACTTATCTCTCAAGTCTGGCAAGGATGCTCCAGAAGAGCTTCACATCGAGAAAAAATTTGAGAGCGAGGTCGTCACATCTGTTCTGCAAAAACCGAATGGCTGTTCCGACTTTCATAGGGGTATTCAGTTAGACTCATAAGACCACTCAACAACTGAGGAACTCAACAATCTCCATGCAGGGCTGAAAAATTACATATTGCAATAGTTTTAGCACACTGGTAAATTATTCCAGACGAATCTATTTCTAATACCTCGGAACCTTCAGTAAAGTCTCAGCCATAGCGCAACTTTAAATACTCTTTGTTTCATGCTGTTTAATTGTTTCTAAGCACAACCATAGTTATGGTAAAAAGTTATCATATGGATCTAGATGTTGCCGTGTCTAACGTGGTGCGGCTTCGTCTTGGCGTAGCGAAGTGATGTAAGGTGCTTCTGCATGCTCTGCAGACTTGCACTGATCTTACACTACCTTAGCAAATAGAAAGCAAGCTTTTGCAAAAGAGAAATGCATTTTCAAGCTTTTTTTCTCTGTACAGCCTTTATTACTTCGTTGGCGTGTAGTTTTTATATCTTGGCTTTCGCCAAAGACGCCCAGCTTCTAGGACGGCTCTGAGTACGCCTCCCCCTTCCTCTTTCTATTCCCCATTACAGGCCTTCGAGCCATTCCTTAACAAATACATCTTGTCATCATCATAATAAGGTATCCGCTATGAGACTTGGCAATTGCTCTTTTTTTGCAATCCGTTCCGGCAGCCGTCATCGCCTTTGCTAGCATTGCAAGCACTCGAGATTATACGTGAATTCGAGCCTTATTTCTTTTCCAATGGTTTGTAAGGTATCGACTGCGCATGTTCGTAAAATATCTGAAACTTATGTTCCCTGCGTTTCTTACTGCTCCTGTGGCAAGCGTATAGTTATTACGTGTATCGCATCCATGAATAGAGGATATGCGAACTTCGGCCAGTCAGAAAATCGTATTCCGGATGTAGTACGAGAAGTTATATAAATACAGAACCTGCTTTTCATATGTTAAATATCTAATAGAGACATCGTTTTGACTTATCACAGTAGAGGTGGTCAAGGACACGATGAAAGGAGAACAGGAGTTGAATAATATTTTCGATTGACCCCTAAAGAAGGAGGGATTAAATATTTTAACAACCTCAGAATAAACAATTATTGGATAAATAATTACGGAATGCACAGTGTAGTCAGTCTGCTCCTGAACAGAGCATCTCTCTTACGCGAGTTTCGATGACATTAAGCAAAAAGAAACCTTCCCAAAAGGCGACAAGGATGACAATATATGATAAAATCCCCCAAAGAAGGCCAACTCGTTTCAAATTTCTGTCATACATTTTTCTCAATATGGGGCGGGGGGGCATATTGTACCAAGAGAGGCCTCCTTTCATTGTAAAATACTAATGCCTGAACATGTACAGCTAAAAACCTGATTGAGCTGCCAAGTGATATCTTGATACCTTGAAGCAAAAACCACACAGTGCCGATCTGCTGTGAAACTGAAGGTTAACTAACCATGTCGTCATGTCATGTATTTTCTTTCGCTCGCTTCATTACCTGTTTAAGGATGGATGAAGTTGGGTGGAAATTACATGATAATTGATAAAATTGGTTAGTCTAAGGCCAGCGATAAGCATTTCATTCAAAAAAGTGCTCAGCGGATGCTGCGAAAAACGCATGGATTCAAGACTACTAGGCCGCCTAATAAGACATTCAATCACTGAACTGTGGGTGGCATTCCCGAGATGCAGGACCCATTCTTCCAGATATCTCTGCTGATCTTTTTCGCACAGTTGGTAAAAATGTTATGAGTGTTCGAAGGCAGAACGTTCAAAAACTTATCCGTCGTTAGTAGAGCAAAACCATGCTGACGAACAAAAAAAGGAACACCATGAGTACGAGCTCGAACTTCTCTGTCCTATGCCAACGAAATGAACAAAAAGTGGCGTTACGTAAACAAAGGTTGCTTTTTTCGGCGTCCCTAATGGTGTTATCCCAAGCCTTGGGAAAATTCGGTCGTTTGAGCATGGGTCACAGAAATGTGAACCTGCTGTTAAAGAATAGTCGAATTGGTTATGCTAAAGAGGCTAGCTTGCCCAACGCCTTATTGCGGCTACCACACAACATACACCTAAAGCTTTGCATCTTAATAGAAGGACGACGCGCCGCAAGGGGTAGTTAGGCGCTTACTAAGAATTTATTTGCATAGCTATAGGGCAGAGATGGAGCACCATGATGAGAATCTTGTTTCCAGCACAAAGAAAAGTAGCATTATTGATGGCCAAGGCCATTTCTTGTCGTTGCTAGCACACTAATTCATTTGCGTAGATTATTGCGCGAAAGCTAACGATAGTTTCTAGATCCTTCATTCTGGCAAGCGCCCTGCATTTTTCAGAGTTGCCCATTTCTCTTTCCCTTTGTTCTATGAGCAAGTTGTCTAGATAATCACAGAGCACAAATAGAGGAAAATCAATGTGCGTCAAGGTCTTCACAGAGCCTAGATAAATGTTCAGAATTTTCTGAAAGAAAGCGCAGGAAGACGAGAGACACTTGAGGCTGATAAGAGTGGTTAAAACACGTTGGCGGGCTAGTTGGTTAGAATCATTGGTAGAGTGTATAAGGGCGACTGAACGAGGAAGTAGCAACAAACAGATACACAGAGACAGCGCTTCCAAGACAAGCGCTGTCTCTGTGTATCTGTTTCTTGCGTCGTCCTCATTCAGCCGCGCTTATACATCCTATGATGGATAAGAGTGGTGTTCTTGCTTCTGCATTTCTTGTCGCGTGTTTAAGTTACATTTATGAGTCAATTTTCTTTCGCATTCTTAACTTTTGCGTGGAGAAATCATTGCGTAATCAGCGCCTTAAGAACGAAGTAGTTGTCAAAGAGTGATTAGGGCATAGGACAATTATGTCGACCAAAAATACACAAGTAGTGTACCAAGAACGCCTGACGAACAGTGCTATGTGCGCTTTAGTTGTTCAACTGGGATGTGAATTTTTTTCACCATAGAAGTTAATCCCATCTGTCAACAAATCCTTACTTCCGGCATCTACTGTACTCTAATGATGATAAATTGTGTAGATCCCACGCACTGTGGGAATCGATGTAAGGGAGTCATTCCGTGCTGGATGTTTTGATTGACGATAATTAGCAGAGAACGTTTAGTCTAGCACGAGAGTGGTGAGTCGATGTTAAACTTGCGTCGCACTCGCGACGCAAGTTCCGCTGTGGTCCGTGATTGCGACCGCGAAACCGCGTCGCCGCTCGTAACGGGCCGCATCTACGTAAACGGTTTCTTTGCTGCTGCTGTATTTCTTTTGCAAGTCTTGCGCGCGCCTGTAGCGCCGGCCGACGTGATGCGTCGGGTTCATGTTCTTGGGCAACGGCGAAACGACGATGCGCTCGCGAATCGGTGTGGGTATTGGGACCTTATCGCCCTGCTGCGTGTGGTAGCTGATGCCCAGCGTTTCGAGGATGTGTAGTCCGGTTCTGTTTTTCCCAAACGCTCCTACTGCGCGACGTTCTGCGCTTTTATTATCTCGCCTAGGGGATCGTGAAAACCCAGTTCGAGAAATTTATCCGTGCTAGCATTGATCAGCAATACTATGGCACGTTTGTACACCTTGCTGATGAGGCGGTCTAGTTTCGTTCGTTCGGCCACCTGCCACTTGAGATAGACGGCGACGTACTTCATGTGACTGGTTACGAACCCCTGTACCAGGCTGCTCATGTTGCTTTCTTTCATTCCACTATGTCTGTTTGTAATACGTTTCAGCAACCGAATCATTTCATCGACCACACGCTCTAGCCTTCCTAAGGTTTCGCCGTTGTGGCCGTTGCACGACAGGTGCAAGCCCAGTCACAGATAATTACAGGTGTCAAGAGGGTATAATGTGGCGACGGCCAGGGAACTCCAGAGGGCATTGTGCACATTCGACGCAGTGAGGTGAAAACAAGTTTCTAACGTCACCTTTTCTCTCTGACTCGCTCCTGTCATGTATGCACACGCTGTGACCTCCCCCCCCCCTCCTTCTGACGTGGTGTGCCTGACAAGAGCAGCCACAGCAGCCACAGCAGCAGCAGCAGCAGCAGCAGTGGGTATGTCGAAGGAAGAGGCAAAGAAAGCTTCTCTTTAAGAATTAGCTGTTATTTTATTCGGGAAGAAGGACCAACTGTAGATCAGCCTGAAAAATGGCTCACGACATAGTGCCAGTTTTGCTCAAGGGTCTGATAAAACTTGGGACTTTCCCGAGAACGAGACGCTAGTTTGTCAAGGTTGCTTGCGTTGTGATACTCTCAACTTAGCTCTCCAATGCGGTTTTTGTGAGCTCTCATAAGTGTCAATGCCCCCCAGCTATTTCGTGCTTTCAGTGCTCGGGACAACTACTGCTCCATGAAAGATGTGAAGCTCACTCCAAGAGCATCAGGAGAAAAAAAAGACGTCAATTCTAAATAAGCGCATAAGTTCCTGACTGATTTCAAAAAATATACAGGTTTACAACATCATGATGCTGAGCTGCTCGAGAAGCGTGCCAATTAAGGATCAGTACGTTTTCTACTGTACATCACGATATATGAATTTGTAGCACGACAATTGTTTTAAGAGAACCCTTGGCTACGCTTTCTCTTTAGTTTCAACTCTCCGTAAGAGTAATAAGTAATGTAGTGCGAGGATTTGGTGAAATCAAATATACATAAGTATCAGATCTTTCTATAGTAGGTATTTCTTGAACGCCCTGTGTTTAATCCATCGGAGGGATCATACTGTTTGTTTTAAACGTTCCTCTTAAAATCGGAGACGCATGGGACTCAGTCAGTCAATAAACAGAATCAATAAAAGTAAATAATAACCTGCGCTTCGTCCTACAAAGCCTTGCTGCAGCTGTACTGGCATAAGGGTGCAATCAAATAATTTTCAAACGCGCTCACTGTCAGCACAAAAAGCACAGCTAACGTCGTTGGAGAAAACTTCTTAACTCGGGTATAGAAGCAATGCCAATGGAGCGGACGTTTTGACTAGCGGCTCTCTTTTAAGAACATTTATGCAAATGTTCATGTTTCGTATTATGGCCTGCACATCTGCAAATAATTGAAAAATGAATTAAAAGTAATATTTAAGTCTGCAGAGTTGTCTGTCGTTTACAGCAGAATGTGATGATGATTATTCCGATGCAACGTTTTTCAAAATCAATAAAACATGGCAGACAGCAAGGCCGCTATAAAAATGAGTTATGGGGTTTCACGTTTCCAAAACTACGATTTGATTATGAGGCACGCCTTAACTAGGGAGTCGGGAATAATTTGGACCACGTGGGGCTCGCGATCTTTAACGTGCGCCTGAATACATGTACACGGGTGTTCTCACATTTCGCCCCCATCGAAATGCGGCGGCTGTGGCCTTATTTGATCCCACGATCCGGTTTAATGTAAGAATTACTTTTGCCCACTTATACTTCATCAACGAACACTCATGGTCAGCAGAGCGGTGATAACGAAGGCGGAGCGCTGGTCATGCCACCAATAAGGCACGAAGAGGAAGATATTTAAAATAGAAGAGTTACATTACGGCATCCATATTTTCGAGCGCTTTCGATCTCCAAATATTAGTCTTATAGTGGGTGATTGTTTCGAACAACGTGCTTTTAAGCTTAAAAAAGACGGCAAGCTCTGATTTATAATATTTCTCATCAGGGCTGTGATAAAATTTAGGGTAAAAAGACACATGCCGATCTAACGAACATGTAGGAATTTATGCGTAGCGATGCGTAATTAGGCAAAGCGGTTAATTAAATCTTTTGCACCCATTCGAGACGCCCACACTTTGCTGATACCAGGCGTATGCACTTATATAAGTTCTACACGTATTATGCTTTATTTAGGGATTCTGTACCTCTTGTGTTGCAGTAGGAGCCACCCGTTCTAGAAGATTTGCCACGAGCGGGCACAACCCCAGTGACACATACCGAATGGCTAAATAAACGAAAGTTTTTTTTTTCTCTACGAGGGAGATGGGGCCCTATAACGGCCCCTTGTTCTTCCTAACTTGCAGCCCCACATGGCCGCGCTCTTGGGCCACGCTCGCGCTCCTCGAGGTACGTGCTCAAGAGAAAAAAGAATGTGTTCTTGCTTTGTATTCTGGGCTGTCGTCTACCTGTCGGCCTAGCCCAAGACACGTCCTATGTGCTATAGGGCCTCGTTTCGATCCCTATAGTGTACTTACGTCAATGGGTATGCGACAATAGGTATGTGTCGCCCTTCAATGAATCTCTTTGACACCAATTGGGGCACTGATTATGGGTGACTCTTTATCTGCTGTTCAGCACCGAACCTCTCTGACGCCAAGCTGGATCACTTGGTATATGTAACTGGGTTTTTGCCGCTCTTCAGCAGTATGGTATGGTACAACTTTATTTAATAACGGATGGTTCATTGGCCTATTAGGGGTAATGAAGTCGGGGAATTCGGGGATGAGAACAGGGCCAGCCACCGAGGAATGCTTCCCCGTACGGTTACGCCATGTGGAGAATGCCAGGTTCCGCAGCAAAAGCCAACAGCGCTCGCAGGACACTGTTGGCCTCCACTGGGGGTAAGTGGCCAGCTCTTCAGTGAACATCCTTGACGCAAATTTGAATCACTGGTTATGTGTCGATCTGCAATGAACCTCTTTAACGCCAATTTGCATCACTGGGTATTTGCTTTCCTTCAGTCGCACAACAAATGTTTTTAAGATCCAGCACACATGCTGGAATCTATGTGAAGGGCAGCTTGCTTGAACAGCTGGTACTGAAATAGTATAAATCTGCCCGTTTCACCCCTGCGCCTTTTATTTATTTATTTATTTATTTACAACACATTCCAACACACCAATACAATACAACACTTTCATTGGCGCAAGGAAACGAGTACGCGCACGTGGTCTCCCGCACCCATGCTAGACAATGTGATTAATCGTGTGTAAGCTTGTACTCCTTCATTTCTTCTTATTTATTTCAAGTGTACCCGCCACTTTTTTACCAGTTCTTAGTTGTAGTAAGTGCCATAGCATGGGAAGCAAAATAATCAACACGCGGACACGTTTCTTGGGCGATCTTTCGTTGTGGGCATGTGCCATACTATGGAAGGCATAATCGTTACCACGCGGCGATCATGTGAAAAAAAAAAAAACAGTTAGCTTTAGCAAGATGTGCACCATGCGCTTTTTTAATCCCCCATTGTGGGTATCTGCCATAGTAGGTAATCATAATTATCACCTCGTCGCGATCATCGCAAATAGCTAGTTTTCGTTGGCACCAGTAGAGTGTACGTGCAGCTGTTGCCAATTAATTTGCACTGAAGTTGTACAGACAAGAAAGGAAAGAAAAACAGCTGAGGCCTAGAGGTTAGAGTGCCGCCTGATGCGCCGAGGCCCGATGGTTGAATTCCATAGCGGGATGCGCTCATGTTTTCATAATAAATGCCAATTTACTGGGCTGTCCAGAGGGCCCAGGATGCGGCGGTCGGGCACGGCCTGACTGTCCCAACGTGGGAGCGGCCCGCAGCGCGCTGAGTCGCGTACCTCAGGACCTTCATTAAAGTTTTGCATCCATCCATCCATCCATGGGCAAGAACCCGACCAGCGATCGACCGACCCAGGCAAAAGCTTGGCAGGCAAATGAAGCTTCGCTTCCAAAAAATCATTTAAAATGTATCCAGAATAAACCCATGCCATTTACATTCAGGCAATCTTGCCTAAACGTAAATTCACACACGCGCAGGGCACACGTTTCTCGGTAGTGACACTATATGGCGCAGGGTGTGCATATGGAAGTGTGGGACCTCGGACAAGACGTGACTCCACAGCGGCAGTACGGTTCTTCGCTAAGTTGCTTCAGTGTTAATCGCATTAGCATACACATTCATCAGGTGAGGGCTTCTGCAGGAAGCTTTTTTTCATTACTGCTTAGAGGATCATTTTCCGCCCAGTTTTTTAGGTCCAATACCTGAGGCCTGCTGTCTCACGATGAGATTCGCCTCGGTCATCCTTGCTTTAATTATAGGGCTTATTCTATCTTCTTTTCTTCCCGATCTCTTGCCGTCCGTGTTAGACACATGCCACGTAGTGTCTTGAGATTGGAGCCAACGCGCTGGAATGCAATGGGGTCATGAAACATTGAATGGATCTGGGTTGGAAACAATTTGCTGGAAACACATCCAGTATTGAAAATCCCTTCCATGAATTTTTGGGAATGTAATGACAAACTAAACGAGCTAGAGACAAGAATTTAAACCGCAAGTTGTCGCAACTGCATAAAGCGTGAACACACACTGTACTCGGTCCCGGTTTGAGCTCGGAGCGTTTTCTCCTGTACTGGATTCTTTTTCAATTGAAGGTTCTCTCCGGTATTGATTCCACGTGACCGGTTACTCCTCTGAACGGTGGACGCGGGGTTTGGGAACGTCCTGTTTTCTTCTTTCCAAACTTCCAAACATTCTACTATATAGAGCGCATATGATCGGATATCAAAACAGTCACTAAAAAGACACCCACATGAGAAAAACATACAAGGCAGAGCAACCCAACACCGGATGTTAGAGGACTCTATTGCGGAGGCAAAATAAGCAAACTTCTGAACCGTGCATCCTTTCCGATGCACCTTCCTGCTGACAAGGACAGGGCAGGAGTAATTTCCTGTTCAATTTTCAGAAAGTAAAGTACTGTGCAGCCTCAAACAAGAAAGAGAGAAAGAAATGCGCTGCTTAGAAGTCCTGCGGATGTGGCCGGATGTTCTGGCTGTTGTGCCTGGATGTATTTGTTACCCCGCATTCTTCTTGAAACAGCTTGTTTGTGCTATGCTCATTTGGTCGTTGATACCACGTTCCTTAGCCCAAATTCACGGCTACACCCTGCAATAATGAATCCTGGCTTTAACAGAATATTTTGCAGCTCGCTAGTTGGTTCATTCTTGTGTGGAGTTATAAGACCAAGGTTCGGGTGGAACAGTGAAATAGACAAGGAACAGGCTCCTGTTCCTTGCTTGTATCATTGTCCCACCCAAACCTTGCTGCTATTATTCCGCACAGTAATCAGAGCTTTGCCTGTACACACTGCACAATCATAGAAATATTATTTGAGCGCTATAGTTTTCATATGAAAGAGAGGCTTGCAAAAGTTTCAGTGTCTTTCCGTCTGCTCTTCCGTCCCTTAGATAACCTTCTGGCACTGCAACAAATGCATTGATATGCATGGATGGAACTGAATACAGGTGCGTGCATGCTAATGAACGCCACGCAATCAATATCGCTACTTTGTGGCCCTCAAGAAAGATTATAACATTCAAAGATGCAGTAGACGGGATTATAGCGTATGATTTTCAAGTAAGCTATGTTCTACTTTGCTGTCCTTGAAGAGGGGAACCACTTCTGCCAAATCATAAGCAAGACAAAAAAGCGTTCTTGTTATTTTTGTTCCGGCATGTTCTATTGCCCTATGAGACTCCGATTACACAGTGTTGATGAAATATATTTTTTTCCAGCATGTATGACAAATATTTTCGAACTTCATCACTATACGTCGCCAAGCATTTTCTTTATTTGAAAATAATTACAGCGGTGGTAGACAGCGAAAGAGAAGACACAGACACCACGGTGCGCTAAATTATATTTTAACTGTAATGCGCCAAAGTACGCTTTACTAAATGCAAAAATAGAATAGAGGAAAGTAAAGGTGGCAAACTAGACTTGCGTCCGATTCGATACCCTGTGCGGGAGGATGGAGATATAGGAACTCAAATAGATAAATAAGGGCAAAGAGAGTGTGCTAGTTGCGCAAACGTGAAGATGCGCCGCAACGTTGGAAATAGTGACAAATTCAAAGTCGACTTGAGGTACTTCAGTAAATGTTCTCGTTGCTTTGTGCACCCACAACGCCCACGGCCTTGGTGCCAGGATCGGCTTTTCTGAAGAGTGATAATGCCTATACTGAAGGCACGCAAGGTGTCCGGCACTAGTAAGACGCTTCCAGATGACGTCTGCAGCTTAGTAAAAGCATGCGAAGAACGCCAACTAGTGACTGTAGTAGGACGACGACTTGCCATCCTTGCTCTGGCAGTTTCTCGAAAGCTGATGGGGAGTTTTATGCTCTCACAGTGCCTTGAAATTGAGAAGATGGATGGCGCCCTCGGAGTGTTATTCAAGAATGAGCAGCCACGCTTTGCGCAGCTTCACTGTCCTTGGCATTTTGCCCCTGTAGGCATGTCTCCTTGACGTGGATAGGAAACGAATTGGTGATAACAGACGTTATCACTTCCTGATGAGGTTCCTGATGAACATCAACGATGGGAGCGTCATCGGCGTCATTTTTTGACACTATTTACAGCTTCTCAGTAAGAAGGGTGGTTTCTCTCCATCTGTATCAATATGATCATTTTCTCTGAATTTCTTGGAAGAGCCATTGTTGCGTTTCAGACATGACACATCAGGGTGGTGGCTTTGCAGCTTTCAGTGCTGTGAGGCTCGGTGCAACAGCGGCATGCCATTGCGCTTGGCACACACTGCTGACGTATACAAGCATCATGCATTTCCTGCATTGGTATGATCCGTGTATGCAGGGGTAGAGGTACGCGAAGCAGGAGTACACGTATGTTGACTTGGCTGCGGGAACTGGGCATTGAGAGGTGCCTGAGTGTCTTTTTTTTTTTTTTTTTTGTCTAATGGACTGCGGTCCAGTTTCTTCACGGAGCATACGTGCCTGACCTTTGGACATTCCGCTGTTGGGAATGCATGTCGATCGATCTTAGACATGCTGTTTGGCATGGGTAGGCCTTCGAAATCTTTTCCGATTCGGTGCTGCCCCCTACAACGAAGTGATTGCTTATATATGTTGTTTATTATTGTGTATCTTGTTTCCGGAAAGCAACATAAACTGTGGTATAACGTGATGTTTTCTCAGGCATATTTTTTGGCCATATTGGCAAATTTTAAATCGTTAAAAGAAGGAGACGTCACCTGACTCTCACCGTTCTTACAATTCGGAAAATTTATTGTCCTGCCTGCACACATTACAAGAAAGAATCTGTGATACTTATTACCGCAAGGTAATGCATCTTTTGAGTAATATTCATTGCTGTTTTTTCTATCGCTTGCTTCACAACTTTCGCGCCCAATAATTGTCTTCATACTCACATTTCTCGCTAATACTTTGTTTCGAAGAAAATTGAAGACCAGCTGAAACTTCACGTGCATGAATTTTTGCACATGCATAAGTTTAAAAAAGAGGGTTTCATCGATACAGAAAGATAAATATGTGAGGAGCGAAAAGAAAAGGCGTGCATGAGAACCGGATATCCCATTATCTACCTAGCATAGAGGTAGGCGGGAGGGAATACGAAATGCTAGAAAGTGGTGAGTGCAGCGAACATGCACATATGTAGTGACATTATTAGTCGTTGGTGGCCAGTCGAGTGATTAAGAGTTCTGTAATCAGTGGCATAAGGGGCGCGAAATTCTGTTCTCTTCACTTTATTTTGTGATGGCCCGTGCAGCGTGGGGGGCCACTGCGTGTCCTGTCCGTAGGCATAAACTATCCTTTAGCCTCGTACCACGTCAGCTGCGGCGTGTCGTCGTTTATATTCGTGAGGCCGTGTTTGACCAGCAAAACTCTTGCTCAAGCTTGACTGAAACTTCAGGAACGGCGCTCATAAACCACTTCATGGCTGCAAAGAAGATGGCCTATCTAAATCTTTTAGTTGTCAAAACTACATTAATTTGCATGCATTTTCAGGGTTCTTTTTCTTTCGCATGGGGAAATAAATGTTGACACACTTGGTAGGGCCGTGTCTCTCCAGTAAAACTTGTGCTGAAGCTTGACTGAAACTTGAGTAGGGCGCTGATAAGCCCTAGATGGCTACAAGCAAGATGGTTCAACTGAAGCATAACAGCGAGTCGGCCTAGTTGGAACAGATTCATATTAAAACTGAGGCAAGAGCTCGTCCTTGTGTTGCCCTTTTCTTCGTCCCTGTTTGTTAGCGCGCAAAAGCTTTAATATGAATGGGTCAACTAATTCTTTTAGCTATCGAGACTTCTTTAATTTGCTTACATTTGCCGGATTCTGTGAGCTTCTCCTTTCGCATGGGAAATAAAAGTTGATGCAGTTGAACCACGCAAAAGCACATTAAAAATTCGCGTGGTTGCTTTACTACGATATGTCAGCATGAGTAGCTAAACAAGAAAATTGTTCTCACGGATACAGAGGCCTTCCCAAGTTACCAGGCTTTATAACGCATTGACAGTATATATCATCGTTCCTTTCCGTCTGGCTTCCAAATAGTTCTATGGACAAACCTATATTACTGATGTTTAATCTCGTCAGTGGCAGCAATGTGTGCGCTGTGAGGTAATAGCATTCAGAAATAAACATACTGCCTTCCTGCTGTTTATCTTGTGCCTATCCGGGGCTTCTTCCGGCAACACATTCTGAGCTATGGGAACGGACTATGAGCCACCGTATCGTTGGCTCGCATGCCGTGAGGATGTCAGGACTCAGGCAAAATTTCAGAGATGTTTAAACGAAGAAAATACAAAGGAACACGTAGTGAAACTGCAAAGATCTGTTTATTTAAGCGGCAGGCCATATTACACTTAATTTACATCGCACGGAGTGTAGAAAATCTGGAGTACAGTGCGATCTAGAAGTTTTAGGGCTAACTTTTTTCGCAGTTCACTAAAAGGCAATCGGGAGCGCGGTAAGTTGGGAGTTCATTCATAAAGTCGTCCCCCTGTAAAGAAAGAACTTAAGCAAAATGTATTCCTTACTTTTCAAAAAACGAAAAGTTTCTGCCAGAATTATTTGTCATGTTTTGTTATGCTAGGAAAACAGCAATTAGTAGAGAATAACCTTGAGAGGAGCTAATTTGTGTGTTTCCGAATGTATAATTCTAGCAAAAAAATATAAGTGTGCATTTTTAGCTACTAGCCGCTCATAGGTGAAATAATTCTTTCCAGAACAGAAATTTCTCCAATTAATAAAATGTATAAAACAGAACAACACAACTTTGTATGTACAGAGACGGACACCTGCTTATGTTCACTAAAGATGCAATATGTAAGCTGAATTAAGAGCGGCTATTCTTTAACACGCTTCCATGGGGCGCCATTAGCGTTCTGTGTTTTCGATGCCTGATGCTGTCGTTCGAGTAAGCCCTTCTAATGAGAGCCACTTTATGGTACCGCCTGAAGAAGTAGACTGTTTAGTGCAGACAACCATATCGCAAGCCGTTGAAAACTGCTGCAGGAACTGAGAACGTAAAGCCACGTACAAGCCGCTTTACTTTTCTATTAGAGAAGTAAACAGTGGATGATCTATTCTAGAAGAAACGACAAAAGACAGGCAGATATATCAATCAGATCAAATCAAATCATATTTCATATATATATATATATATATATATATATATATATATATATATATATATATATATATATATATATATATATATATATATATATATATATGTGACATCTCAACGAGCTTGCGTCCCCTACGAGGAAGCTGAAGTGGAGAAGTTTGCAAATGATAGGCTCACTACTGTCACGGCGCAGAAGTATACCACCAGAGATAAACATGGCGAGTCACTAGAAATCTTCATTATTAGTGTGTAAAGACGAAGGACTACACTGAATAAGTTCTCAACTTTATTTCACGGGAATATGCTCATTCGTAGCATCGTGAAATATTATTGCGGTTCACTGCGATCTCTTGTTCGCGACGCATCAGTGTACACAAGCAAAAAAAAATATGAAATTCCAATGTGACATGGACTTTTTTGGTGAAATGAACATGTAAATGTCATTAACACTCCTAACGATATGGGTTTCTAACACTAGGAAGAAATTCAATACAAACATAGCTGTAGGTGCTTGTAACTCGTCAAAGAGGTCTGTATCAGCGTACGTTTTTCGTTCACTTGTCAATTGCAAAGCATTCTTTATAACACCGATGTCGGTCACAAGCTGCTTTAAACCGAAAGCAATTCTTCACCATGCCAATCAAAAACCCACCTTCACAAAACTGCCCTGCCGCATAAAGCGAACAGGATAAGGATCCATTCATTCTGTTTTCATCGGTTTCGCCCTAAGCGCAATATGGGAAGCGAAAAGTATTTATTTTAAAAGAACGTTATTACTGTAGGCGCCAACGGGGACAAAACAAACTACGCACATGTAGTGGTAAGTTCGCATGCACGGACATTTGAGGCTGCCTTCATGATTATAAAAAACGGATATCTTCGTCGTGTTCATTGGAAAAACGCTCTCATTGCGCTCGCCTTTCAACGTTTTTGTAGGGTGCTTCTTATGCTTCTTATTGATGAAGATCGAATTATATTCGGCTCGTTATCTTCGTATGCAACATTTGTCTTTAATATATTGCTCTCAAAGCCTATAAATTTTTTTAATGTATCTTGGTTCGTCGTCCTTTTCTTTTTGTCTGTCTTTACCTGGCTCGAGACCTCCCTTATATTGACTTCTCCAAAACTGCTTGCCAAAAACCTCCTACTGAGAAAGCTCTGGTTTGGATTTATTTATAACCTGCATTTCCACAGATTCACCCTATCAATAAGAATATCCAGTATAAATGCGAAAGTTGCATTAAAGAGCACATAATGAGCAAGAGACCTCGACCAGTGGAAACTGCAACGGACATCCGCTACTTCACACCGGCGCAACTGGCAGTCGTTCGAATTATGCAACGGTGACTGTCATACTGAATTAGAATAAATCTTATTGTCCGTGCTATTCAAGTTCATTCGTACGCCCACCTCTATGCGCCCATCGAATATCGACGACTGGGACCAGGCAGCCTAGTGCTTTGGAAATTACTGCGGTAAATACGTTTAAATTTTACAGATCTCGGTGTCCCACCGATTCATGGGACGGTGCATATAAACGTGATGCCTGGTCTTTCAGCCATGACATTGTCAAGTCGGTGCAACGACGGCGGAATCATTTGCATAGGAAATAGTCGGGATTCTTGCGCCTTCGAAGGCTCTGTTCATACAGAGAAAGCACGTGATGGAAATGCGTGGCATGGCAATGTATCCAAGTCACGGCAAGTTCAGACAGACCAATGCCACGAGATTGATTTCTCTATTTATTTTTTGTTCATGACGTTCGCCTTCTGCGATAAATCACAGCTTGCGCTGTTTGATTAGATGTACCTAAACTGACAGGTGCGTTGTCAACCAATGACGTCCAGGGCTAACTCGCCGTGTGGCTAATTATGCGCTCCACGCTGACAAAAACAAGAGAGAGAGAGAGAGAGAGAGAGAGAGAGAGAGAGATGGTGAAGGTTTGAGTTGTGGACTGCTGCTGTTGTTTGCGCAATTATCAGCTAATACTTGGTACCATAATAGGCTTTGTGCTGACACAAACTCTTATAAATAGAGCCTTCCTCTCAGTGTTCACTCCAAAGGAAAATAAGTGACAGCGCCATTTGCCCGCGTACTACCAGCATTACGTAAGTATCGCGAAAGTCTCAGACAGCGCGGATGATTATCGATGTTAACGTGAACGTATATAATTGCCTCCGTGTCAAAAATGACATTGATTGCACCGCACAGTTTCTTCATTATTGTTTGCTAAACTACCAACAAAAACGTTTTATTTATATTCTAGGCATCCTATGCGCGCGAACAGGACTCTTTGCTTCGTATGCCCACTGGCAGTAATGAACAGTAGCAATACTCCGAATCGTATGCTAAGTGCTGATATAATTCAGGTTGGCTAGACAACTGCACTGCGTCATCATGTGGTGCCCTTACCTTCCGGCACAGCGAGTACTTTCGCAAAATACACAAAGCTGCGTCCCGACCCACTCGCACCATCGTATTCTCGCATACTGTTTCTTTGCAAGGATTTATCTGAGTCGCTTACGATGGAAGTACGCGAATTTATGGTGTTGAGAAGAATAACGATTACTTGGCGTTTGCCGTATATGTTGCAGCATAATAAAAGAACATTTCAACCCGCCGGCTCTAATTGCTCAGACATCTCCATTTTTTTTTTCGCCAGAAGCTTGTATTGCCTCACTCGTGTCGGCGTCACCGTACGAAAAAAAACGAAGCCGCGAGAAAATGAAGATTGCGTTTCGCGCTACGAATTTGAACCACCTACCTTGGGGTTGCGAGACCACCATGCTAACCTATTAAGCCACTGTCTGTTCGTCGTACGGGCCCTTTAAAGCAGGGTTTTATATGCATGACGAAGTAGACGCAGCGCACGGCGCCAGCCTATCACAGGTGTTCCCTCCCTCCGGAGGAGGAGGAGGGAAAGGGTATGATCACGTGTTCGCTCGCCTCACGCCCACCGTACTCGCGAGTTCAGGTCCGGCAGTCAGATGGGAAAGCCGCGTTTGGGTTGTTCTGCCGAAGACCAGGCTGCGTTGAAAAAATGGCAGCGGGAGCGGGCGGCGCATCGAGCGTTCGGCCTAAAAACAGGCGGGTCTTACGAAAACCGTCGGGAACTCGTTAGAGAAAGGGCTCGTCGTGAACGTGCCGACCTCGCCGAGGGGGAGCGCGAAGCCGAGGCGTTACAACGAAGAGCCGCGGATCCCGAGCGTCGCTTGCACCCCTGCTCCCGGTAGGGAAGGGGGTTATTTTATTTGTTCATTCCATTACACCGCCATTTGTGGCAGATATATATGCTTTAGGAAGCGTTGTACAGGTGCTCCCAGAATAATTCGGAACGCTGGACGCGCAGCTGCTCGTCGGCGGAGCGCGCCGGCGGATAAATACAGGCAAGATTTGCGCATGCGCGGTCTCCCTAGCGAGCAAGTTTCGCTCCCTAGTGCATCTAGATTGGCGTTGCCTTGCTCCAAGAAGGTAGCGCTCGGTGCCCTTTAGCATTGTGCAATGGGGGCTGGGCGAATGAATGTCTGTAGCACAGCATGCATGCACTGTTATCTACAAATAAAGGCACCTGCATTCCTTGCAGCGCATTCTCGCCATGGTCTGCATCCCGTCTGGGAGATAGCAATGCTTTGCGTGATTACGTGCTAGTGGGGCGGCTTGGCTACAACGGCAACGCTGCCTTACTTTTCCACCGTGTTAGCCTGTCCTGCGAAGTATTAGCTCTTAGTAAAATATCTCCCTATCCGTGTTACTACTAGCTTCGCAATACAAGGACAATTTCCATTATTGCATGACCCCTCTTAACGGGTGTGTCTGCGATAGTGGCAATAAGAGAGTTCACAAAATGAAATAACGCGGCACATTCATCAAGCCCAATTTCACGCACAGGAAGTCACTTCATGCAAATGTCACTCTAATGAACTCTTCACGACTCTACTCATTTGTTGACGCGCCCCGTTACGTGGTTCGTATATATTGTGCGCCAATCAATCACGGAATCTGGACCATTGGTAGCGAGTATCCTTATGCATTGATCGCGAGAAGGCGTTTGTTGGCGAAGATACTCATTTATTTTGCTCAGAAGAAATATACAATGATAATCCAGGGTAGGCTGTGTGAGCTGAATGCAATAAAGTAGTAAGGAGAACATAGTAAATCTAAATAATAGGAAGAACACGGGGTTTATTTTTTCCACAGTAAAAAAAAAAAAGAATCGAAACGTAACACTTTCGTCTAAAGCGATTGGCGTGTTCCGCTATCAATATCTCGCGAATGCGCCGTCCCCGCGAAGCGCAGCTTGTACGCGGCGTGGAATTGACTCGTAGAGCGCATCGACGAAGTCCCTCCTCTCACCAAGGCGCTTCCACTCGCGCGTTATGGCGAGCCAGAGCTCGTCGGCACTGGCCCCTCCCAGATTCAGCTTGGATAAGCTTTCCTTCATTGTGCCCCACACGCTCTCCATAACATTGAAGTCTGCACCTTTCGGAAGCCAGTCAAGAACGCGAACCCCACGTCCTTGAAGAAGTTTTTCCACAGCTCTGGCGGTGTGCACCGGTTTCAGGTCTTGCTGGAACAAGTAGCAGCCATCTTTAAATGGCCCGTCCAGAGCGTATAGCAATAGGTGGTAGTCCAGAATGTCGCAGTAAGCTTCAGCTGTGAACGTTGGGGACAGTCGGATTAGCGGACCGAGGCCCTCTTTGCTAATTGCTCCCCAAACGTTGACAGTACAGCGGCCGCTGCTGTGGATCTCAGAAACATACCCAGGCTCGTATCTGCACGAAAAGAAGGGAATAGATAATGGTCTTTTCAGATGAAATACCTTTTGCACGTCCGAAGAATTTGTGCTTAAAAGATCAGAAAGAAAATGAAAATACCTGCAGTTATATGGTCTCCATACGCGGCGCTCTTGGTCCCATCTAGATGTAAATGTCGATTCATCTGAAAATATTACTTCCTTCCATTCTGCAGTCGTCCAGCGCTCATATGCCCTGCAAAACTCAAGGCGCCGGCGTTTTTGGTGCTCCGTAAGGTGCGGCTTTTGTGCCGCGACAAATCCACGAAGACCAGCCTCTCGCATGCGCCTTCTAATTGTTTCCTCACTGGCTTGCAGGTTGAGGGCTGTCTTGATCTGGCGGGCGCTCTGAAAAGGATCAGCAACGGCTGCAGCAACAATAAGAAGATCGGACTCTTCCGATGTGCATCGGTGTCGTCCCGATCGTGCTGCATCTTTGAGTCGGCCATCTTCATCCCTGTATGCTTGGACTATTCGGTTGACCGCACTTATAGACTTTCCTGTGAGGCGGCATATCTCACGTTGAGGTATACCTTGTGAACTGAGCTTAATTATATTTCTCCGCACATTCATCGGCACTCTTTTCGGCATGTTGCCTCGATTCGAATAGGGCGGAATTCGCGTAACTGTCGTTGTTTAAATATGTTCGTATCCCTTTATCAATCGAGCCGCCGATATCATCACGGTTGCATCAGACGAAAACGCCGCCCTTTGCCAGCGCTAGTCACGGTAACCTACCATAAATATTTTTAGCAAATGATAAATACGGCCCACACGAAAAATGAAAAAAAAGGGCCATGCACGCGAGCATGCAGACACGAGCGCTTATGCTCCAACTCGAGTGCATGCGCAGACACAGCTTGTCACAGACACCACCGGCCCAGCCCCCCTTGACAAAACGTTAAGGGGCACCTAGGGCTACCGTTCTTGAGCAAGGCAACACAAACTAGATGCACTAGGGAGCCAACCTTGCTCGCTAGGGAGACCGCGCACGCGCAGACCACGGTACTACTTCTTCCACGGGTGCGCTCCGCCGGCGAGCCGCCACGTGTGTGGCGTTCCGAATTATTCTGGGAGCGCCTGTACGCCACTGGTGTCATACGTGGTGTCAGAACAACGTTTCCTGAATTTGGGTGGCTCTCGTAAAACATCGAGCGGGAAAAGCGTGAGATTTCTTCACTCTACATTCACTTTTACTTGTCGCACGATTGACCGCATACAGAGCGGCTTCGTTCTACACGTTTTCTGTGCTCTCTTATGCCCTCTCTATGTGCGGCTACGGCTGAAGGCTTTAGCAACTCACACCACAACCTCTGTCATGGTACTCGTCCTATCGTTTTCTCTGTTTAATTGTTCCAGGTTATTGACAGTTTCTTTACCGTTCCTTTATATATCACTCGTACACTGACCTTGTTCTCTTATTTATGGCTTATTTATATTATCCGCTAGGGAAGAGTCGAGGACCAGGACTATGCCTAGACCAATTT